>NC_066579.1:452815338-452987838 GCF_024323335.1 Lathyrus oleraceus
CTGAATCCAAAGCTCCATGGGACCAGCAAGCTGAAACGGAGCCAAAACGGGTAATTCATTCCCGGAATCCTGTTTCTGAACCAACGCGTTTTGTTTCTCAGCCCGAAAAATCGGAAGATCAACATAATCCCAATGTTTGGTATCTTCAAGAAGCTTAAACGGAATAACCTTATTACCAATTTCAACATCGAATTGATATTCTATCGAATGTCCAACCTGAGCTTCTCTCGGATCAAATCCTGTAATCTTGATATCATCTTCTGGGGCAAACCCTAACCCTTTCACAATCGATTCCTTCAAATCCTGCACACACAAAATTGTTAATTATTTAATTATTATTTAATTGAATTTGGAAGAGAACGTGAAAGGGAATTATTACAGAAAAAGCCTTGGGATATGGAGGATTGGAGTCGGAAGCGAGTGATGAATTGAGGAGAAGAAAAGCGATTCCCAAGCAAATAAGCGATTTCATGATGATGATGATGATTTTACGAATCGAAATGGTTGAATGAACTTGTTTTGTGTTTTTTTTTCGTTTGGTTGATTGGAATTGGTTTGAGGAGTTACGAACGAAGGTAAATAATGGGTTCGGATTTTTGAGTGGAAGGTTCTCGTGTGATGACGTGGACCAATCAGAATGGAGAAAGTTATTTGAGAAAGGATTTGATTGGTTCAGATTCGTAGAGAGAGAGAGGCGCGTGGAAAGTGGAAAAAAGGGAAGGCTTAATTTTGGGAAGTGCTAATTACGCGCCTTTGATATCGGTGTGAAATGTTGTTATCCACGAAAATGTAATGCCATACGACGACGTTTTGTTGTATTCCAAAATCATAAAAAAAATGAAATTATGAAAAACAGAATGGCTTCGCCCGGACTCGAACCGGAGACCTTCAGTGTGTTAGACTGACGTGATAACCAACTACACCACGAAACCTTTTTATGTTAACTTGTTTACTTTAAATTATTTATAGTAACAATAGTTAAATTTTTATATATGACAATTAATCTCTTTTATATATCTCTAGTTATAAGCATTAAATAGACTTTAAAGAAATTTGTGTCTCTTTAATTATAAGTCTTTGTCTAATTTACAAAATATGTTTATCATTATTTTTAAAGATATTCTTTATTTATTAATACTGGTACTTAGTGGGGAGCCAGGTTTTAGTCTAGAAAGTAAAAGAAAAAATTAAGATGAATTAAATTAATAGTGTGAAACAAACATTTTAGAGAGGATTCAAAGTGCAACTTATATACCTTTTTTTTTTTTCCTGCTTTTTAAACTTTTTTTAATTTTGAACCATATTTGGTTCCGCCCTAATTAGTTTTACATATAATAATAAATAAAATGTATTTTAGAAAGATTAAAATATGAAATAAACACACTAAATTTATCATTTTTTTTATAAAAGAGAATAGCGTCCAAAAAAATAACAATAAATTACGAAGTTAAAAGAATATTCCTTAACATGCAAATTATGAATATGTCATAAAAACTTATTTTAGAGTTCTTTAAAGGAGTCTCTAAAACTAAAAGATTAGAATAATTCATAAAAATACAAAAGTTTATAAGCCAATCAACAATCCTATTTCTTTCACACCCAACAATTTCTCCTATATCCTTATAAGCACCATCACTATTAACTTTAGTCACTATTTACTTTAATATAACTTTCTTGTGATTCCTTTCATCCTAGGTAGGTAGAGAATGTCATTAAATAGAAGGCTTCTATGGAGAGGCTCAAAGCTGTATTTTTCAATATCTTTGACAATTATTTCGATTAAGAAATTTGAATGTTTAGACTTTGGAATTCATGAAAATATTGTTGATTTATGTGTTTGCATATGAAGCTAATGATTCTAGTGTTGTAGGTTGTTTTGATGTTTTGATGAGGATAATTCTTATGCTTGTTAAAGTTAGTACATCTCTCTAACTCTCTAATAATGGTGAATTTGAAGATATTGTAAGCCTCATCAAGTAAAAGATTCAAGGTTCTAGCGAAATGTTTATATGAATGATATATTTGGAAAATATATTCGAAGCTTCAAAGGTTTGAAAGAGAGAAAGTGTGAAAGTTCATTGGACCGTGTTTGTCTGAGTGACCAAAGTATTGTGAAAGTCGAAGAGAGACTACTAAGATACTAATGTAAAATCACTTAAAAACATTTTTAAGGCCTATCTAATTGATTAGGGAATTATAAATTTGGAGTTAGTTTACAACTGGATAATCAATTAACCTTAATTCTCTAATTGGTTATTTTGCTTTGTAACGCTCATAATTGATTGAAACAAGGCTCATAATGAATGTCAATGACTAAATATCCAAAGCTTCCATTTATACCTTGAACCACAAATTATTTGGGTGCAATAATCGATTATCCTAATCAATTAGTACATTAATTTGGCACATAGACTGTTTCCTTTTTTTAGCCATATTTTCGTCTACATAAAAGAGGCATCTCCTAAGTAGAAAACACACCAAAATTCAAAGTTTTCATACTTCTTACTATTTTATTACTCTCCTTCTTTCTAAGTGATATTTTTCTTTTCACCAAAAAGTTGTCTTAGTGCCTTGTGAGTGAAAGCTACTCGTGAGGAAAGTTTTATACCGGTGTCGTATCATCTGTTGTTTATTTCAAGAGTTGGATTCTCTTGAAGGTTCTCTTTTGGTTCTAGAGATAAACCGGTATATATATATATATATATATATATATATATATATATATATTTGATTCTAGAACTTAGCCCGGTAAAGGTTTTGTTTAGTTTTTGAGATTTGTCATTAAAATCTCTACTTGGTTCCTGAGTTTAATCCGTGGAAAATCTCTTATTTTAGTAGAGAGATAAATCAATATAAAATCTCTCGATTAGCTTGTAACGAAGTTTCGTGGGCATAGCCTCTAAAAGCTCAAGTCATTATTAAAACTCTAAAGATTACCTCTTGAAGACAGGAGTGGGCCAACATTTGGATAAACCCGTATGAATCTCAATGCCATCTTTCTAACCTTATCTCTTTACTTTCTGTCATTTACTTTATTATTTTCATTTCTTTCCACTGCTTTTCTCTGTGTTATTTCAAAACTAACACAAATTTTTATTTTAAGTAAGCAACTATTTAAATTAATCACAAATTTTAAATACCACAATGCCCTATCTTCTGCTTAGAGTTATTTGTTCAACAAGTAGCATTAAAGTCTAATTCTTGTTAAAGACTAACACTCTCAAGATGTAGGAAATGACTTTAAGTTATTCACTAAACAAATCCTCATCCTTTAATGGAGAAAGGTATAGTTTATGAAAATAGAAGATTGATTTCTTCATCAAAGGGATGTATCATGGTATTTAGAAAGTTGTAGAGGAAAAACCATTTATTCTTACACACAAAGTTGATGGTGTTATAGTAACAAGCTTGAAACAGATTGGGTCAAAGATGATAAGGAAAATGTGCAATACATTTTGAAAGCGAAAACTGCAATCACTATTTCAAAATAAATATGGGACATTCTCCAAATTACCCATGAAGGAACTACTGGGGTAAAAAGGGAAAGATCGGGCACATTAAACGATGAGTATAAACTTTTCAGAATAAAACATAAAGAGAACATCAGTCAAATACAAACACGATTTACCCATATCGTGACTCAATAAGCAATAACTTAGATTTGATGATACCATGATTTTAATGATGATAACACTTGAAGTGGTTTTGATGATAATAACACTTGAAGTCAAGCAACAACTAAAATTAACTCGACCAGTCAAAGATGCACAAGATGGTTGATCATGATATCCTTTCGAATCAAGCTAGATATTTGTGCATAAAGACTTAGAACTTATGATCATAATTGGTTTAAATATTCAACATCCCAAATGATGACAACTAGTAAGTGTAGCGGTACAAATTTTGAGATTAAGCTATCAATTAACTTAATTCGCAAAGCAAGAGTCGTCACCGTGCCTTTATTGTTTCCAAAGGAAAAGGGGAAAAGTACGAACAAAATCCAAGAAAGTTTTAAAACAAAACTAATAAAAGAGAACAAGGGGTCTGAGGGTTAGTTATGCAAAGGGAAGGTATTAGCACCTTAAACATTCATGGTACTCCATGGGAACCTCTTCGAAATTGTGCATATTTTATCTTTAAAAATGGTGTTGTTTGCAAAAGATTGGGGAGATGAGAAGAGAAATATTTTTATAATTTTGTGTTTGCCAGGACTTTCTGAGTCTCATGCCTACGTACTAACAAAGTGCAATGGAGGATCAAAACTTCGTAGTTCTTGGTAAAAATAACAAAAGGAGTTTGTTTTGATTCATTTTGTATGGGAAAAACATTTTATCATTTTAAGGAGAATACTCAACTAGTCACCCACAAATATGAGAACTTTGCATCATCATGAGAAAGGTTCCAACTTGGATAGGATCAACAAATATGCCACTATCACCCATAGATGGAAAAGAATTATCATCAATACTACGAAGATAGGAGAATTATAACTCAACTATGGAAGTGACTAATATCTAACGCCTTGAGAAGAAGTTTAAAAGGAAAAATGCACAAGGGCATAAAAATGGTTTAAATGAGTTAGGCATTTTTAGTCTTTCGAAATTGGTCTAAGTATGCTTAAGGTGGATTGACATTTATTAAGAAAAATATTTTGAAAATCACTTGAAAAAAGTCACGGTTTATTGAGAAAAAATTGTCCAAGTTTAAAACAAGAAGGTTTTAACAAAGAAGGAAGATTTTTAAAATTAAAGAAGGGAAGGAGAAGAAGAGACTATCCTAAAGCATAAAGTAAAAGCTAAAGAAGAAAGATAGCAAGCTAAAGAAGAAGAGACATAAGTCAAGCAAAAATTCCCTCCTTTGAATTAAGCCTCAAGCAAACAAAATAAGCAAATAATAATCCATGTATTCGATGAAATCAAAGTAACAAAGCCAAGTCTTCACAGGGAAGTCCACAGTCATAGGTATCAGATGAATTCCAAGGTCTCAAGTCACAAGTCCCAAAGTAAAGGTCAAGATCCTAATTCTAAGTCCATAACTCCGCAATGATGTTAAGGATAATAACCACAAGTCCATGAATCAAAATAAACAAGTTCCTTTTAGGGGTGTTTTCCTTTATTAATGTATTTTAAAATAAAATGAAAGTCCAAATGGACAAAGGAAAAAGAGCATAAACATAAACGAAAGTCCTCATGGACAAAGAGCAAATACAAATGATACGATATGAAATGCTAAACATAAAACATAAAGTAAATGACATAACATAAAAGCATAAAGGTAAATGACTTTGAAGTAAAAGTTAATACAATTAAGGTGTTAGTAGAAGATGTTAATGAAGGTGAAAAGATGTTTTGGTCATTTTTTGGAGAGCACTCAACCATCCACTCACAAGCATGAAAATATGAGCCTATACATCATTTATTAGAAAGGCTCCAACTTGGATAAAATCAACAAGTATACCACTAGCTCTCATAAATAGAAAAGGAGCAACATTTTCACACAATACCATGAGGAATAGGAGACTTACAATCTCACTTATAAAAATGTCATTGCCTTTGGGACAAATTTAGCGCTATGTTAAGCAATCATAATTGGACTTATGTAGAAGTCACAACTATCTGAGACCGGTCAATAATAATGTTTGTGTTAATACATGCTAGAGGAATGATATGCAAATCATCCTCCTAAAGCTATGCCACACAAGAAAAGAAAATGAAAGGGGGTTATCAAACACAAAGGCCATGAGGATGGTTCATTACTTCAATCCACATTTCATGATACTTAGGACAAACTTATGCATCAATTCAAAGTACCTTAAATGATTCATGGTCACTTAGAAGATAGATTTGAAATGATGAAAGTTTATCAAGCACCAATTCACACATCATGAACAAGATGGACACAAATCCATCAAATTGATCAAAGGGAAAAGAAGGACATGAAGAAGAATGAGACAAGAGAAGTTACACCCAAATTGAATCACAAACTTTATCAAATCATCATTAAAATCAATCATCCATTTTGGTGGATCAGAGTTTTCATCCCATAAACACCGAAGATCCATTGAGTTTGATGAGACTTGAAGTCAAAATCATCATGATCCAAGGCCAACAGAAGTCCACAAGGTCAAACAAATTTAAAATGCAATTAAATGAAATAAAAATACATTAAAGGTATTTTTAAATGATTTTTAAAATGGAAAATCCACAAATTCCTTCAAACCACCAAATAAATGGCCAAGAAAATTACGGAAGGTTGTAAATAAATTGAGAAACATATAATAAAATTTTCAGAATTTAAAATTGCAGAAAAATATTTTTAAACCAATTAAAATAAAGGATAAAAGAGAAAATTCATAAAAAATAGAAAATCAATGAAATAAAATGTGGAGACTAAAAATCAGATAAAGAAAAATAAAAGAGAATTTTAGAAATTATTTTAGGATTTTTTGGATAAAAAATAAAATTACTACGAATTTTTAAAGAAAAAGCAATTTAAAATAATAAAAGAAAAATGATTAAAGTCAGAAAAAACCAAGAGCGTTGGATCACGCCTCATTAATTGACGTGGCAAATCCAACACTCCAAATGATGAGAAACACGATGGAATGCGCTGCAAGCCAAATACAAGATCCAGTTTGAATTTAACCCATCAAAACATTTCAAAATGCCAACGTGTCTGGTCCAAACTCATACCACCTGAGAAATACTTCGGTCATCTTCTCTAGTGAGCTTTCACCAGAGTTTCATTGTTTGGTAACTTCAAGACACGAGACCACCACCATTGTGATCCTCTTCTCATCCTGAATTCAACCTTATATTTCAAATT
Organism: Lathyrus oleraceus; assembly: GCF_024323335.1. Lineage (NCBI taxonomy): Eukaryota > Viridiplantae > Streptophyta > Magnoliopsida > Fabales > Fabaceae > Lathyrus > Lathyrus oleraceus. The sequence continues at coordinate 452,822,164 of NC_066579.1, forward strand.
CATTTATGTGAACTGAGTAGAGGGAATTTCAGAGAAGTTTCATAAACAAGCAAGCCACGAAAAATAAAATTATATGATGAACATGATCAATCAACACCAGATAAGTTAGGGGAAAACATCAGAGAGTGAAAGACTACATTATGGTAACTTGTTTGAGTTTAAATGATGCTCAGAACTACCTTGTACATATGATGATCAGAAGTTGATGAAGCTCAATCTGGTTAGAGCAATTCTGAAGGTCTCAGAGCTTGGGAATTGTTGTAAAAGTTTCAGAGAATGTCGATGGAGCTAATAGAATCAAGAAAATGGATTGAAACTGGCTGAAACTCAAAATCCGATAGTTGAATTTTCTGGAAAATTTTCAAGTTGCAACAGGGGTTTCTTGGCTCTCCAAAGCTTGCAAATGAAGGCACCAAGTTCCTCTATTTATAGGGAAGTTATTGGTGATCTCATACGTGCCAAATGAGGCCCAATTCGTGCAAAACCATTTTGCTCAGAATGTGTGGAAAGTGTGACTTGTAATCCATCAAAACTCAGCCAAATAATGTGTTTTAAGTACCAATTAACTTCTGGACACTTGATTAAACATGTTTGGGACCAAAACACTTGCTAATTTGGCTTGGAATTGAGTTTAGTCATGATCAAATTTCGGGCAATGGTGATTTCTTCAGTTTCAAGTCATCATGTTCAACTCAATGAGGCATCCTACTCAAGAGGCTTTATGATCCCATTCTTTTTGCAATGTGTTAACATCATGGCCTAGATTACAATGAGCCAAGAAAGGTTGCATTTTTATGTTTGAGCAAAAATGTATGGTGTGTTGAAGTTGTCATAAAATATTGGTTCCATAACTTAGAAAAATTTGAGTGCTTCATGACTGAAAATGACCTATAATGTCCCAATGAATTCCATGGCCTTTCAAGAAGAATTTGACCTTGGTCCTTAAAGAAAACTGTAGAGGGTATCACCAATGGCACTGTGCAAAAAGAATCAGCTTCATGTGTTAAAAATTGAAGAAGTTATGATCTTTGAAGGTTGGCAAAAAGTCACTTGAAAATAGGTCAAATTTCACTAAGTCCACAAATGACCTATAATGTCTCTAAGCTTTTGATGACCCTCCAAGCATAATTAGCTCTTTCCATGTAAAGATAAGTTGTATAGTATGTTGATAAGAGTCATATGCAAAAAGGGTTATTAAAAAATGTTAAGAAATGAAGGAGTTGTGATCCTTGGAACCTTGACTTCAAAATATTGACTTTTAGGTCAAACCACTTGGAACAAGCTTGTGCACTTGAAGTTTTCTTGCATTCCAAAGCACATGGGTGATCATATAAACTCAACATGAGGTGTCCTTGATTGTCTCTTGATTAAATAACTCAAAGCTTGATGTTGTTTATTGAAGAAGGCATGGAAATAAACACATGAACCTTTTGACATTCCTTGAGAAGTAAGCCATAAAACTTTGAGATGCTCTTGATTTGAGGAGCCATATCTTGCATAATAAACTTAAGAGAAAAAAGACATATTTTTGATATTTTTATTAGTGGTTAGATAAGCAATAAACACAAAGTAAAACATCAAGAGGTGCTTGGTGATTCCTGCAAGAAGCAAACCCAAAGGTGGATGGGGGGAAGGATCAAAATGTGACCTTGTTTGTATGCAAAAGATGCAAATGAAATGTGGGATCTTAGGGTTAAAAATTAGGGTATGACAGTAAGGGAATATCTCAAGCATGATCAAGAAGACTCATGGTTCTTGTGTGATGATAATGTCAAAGATAATGTTAAAGACAAGGGCATTTCTAAAAGTCTTTGTTGGACATATGACTTCACACACAAGATGGGGGTGAATTTTGTGTTTCATAAAAACTTGAGTTTGAAAAAAATTTAGGACTAAAGTCAGAGTTTGAAAACATTATAGAGGAGTTTAAGAGATGATCAACATAAGTAAAATTGCATAAGGTAAAATGAGAAAACGTAAAGAGTTTAAGGGAAGAGAGAAGAACACTAGGAATTATACAGGTTCATTCAAAAATGACTTGGTCTTGTCCCCAAGAGTTGATCTTGAGAGTATCCAATTAAACTTAAGAGATTTTAGTAGGTTGAACTCTCGAACCCCCTTATACAAGGAAGAAGTTTATGTCTAACTTCCAACCAAATAACAAACAAGGAGAGAAGTAGTGAGTCTTCCTTCCAAATGATGGATCAAAGTGGTTAGCCTCATTTCCACAAGAAACTTTGAGCAGTTAGTCTTCAAGCTTCAAAATAAGATTTTGCACGGGTTGATCTTGAACCTTAGATAGATTTTAACATCAGGCTGAATTCGTGAATCGAAACATGGTTTTATGTCGAGCTAACGAAGAACCTGTGAGATTTTACCACCGGGCTGATCTTGAACCAAAATAAGCTGTAACACTGCGTTAAGCTATAATTAAAACTTATTTTTAAACCGGGTTAACCAATAACCTATGAGATTTTGAGGTGCGGGTTGATCTCGAACCTAAACAGAGACTTTATAATACAAATCCTAAACCAAAGTTGTTCACAGGTTTAGCTTTGAACCCAAACAATTAATCCTTAAGTTAATAAATTGTCCAACCAAGGTAAAACCAAAATTCCTTGTTGAACTTACAAAACTACCCTTCCATAATTACAATTTCCTCACTCGCAAAATGATTTTATCGAAAGCGCTACGACTAAACTTTAGTGAGAGAAAGCAAACAAAAATAATTTTAGAGAAAGGGTGAGAAGTGAGGAATGAAAGCTCAGATTTGTGGATCTGAAAATATGTGGGAAGGGAACTCTATTTATAGGCTAGAGGTTGACACAAAATAAGAGCTAACCTCATTCTTAATTCCATTCTCCTCACAGAACCTTCTGAACTCTGTGGAGTTGAACTCACCTCCACCATCAGTTCTGAGAATTTTTAGCTTCTGTCCACTTTGTTTTTTTGCCTTCACCTTGAACTTATGAAACTCAGCAAACATCTCATGCTTAAACTTAATGAGTGTTACACATGTCATTCTTGTGAACTCATCCACAAATGACACAAAGTATTTGTTTCCTCCAAGTGAAGATACTGCAAATGGTCCACATACCTTAGAATACACTACTCCTAAAGCATGTTTTGCTCTTGGAGCTACTTCTGATGCAAATGGAAATCTAGGTTGCTTACCTTTCATGCATATCTCACATGACTTCTTAGAATTCACAATCTTAGGAATGCCCTTAGCTTTTTAAGTTTAGATAACCCAATCTCTTATGACACGACTCGCTGTCACCGATGACTTCTCGGCAAGTGTATCGATAATGTTGCATTAATAAAAAAATATTGATTCCATATGGACTACTATTTAACAACACAATAGCTATGCAATTATAAAAATTAACGATGGGGTGTAAGTTGGAATGCGAGAAAATAAAAGTTATTCTGAGTTAATAAGAACGTAGTCAGGTTCTGTATATAATCTCTTATTTCTTCCTTGTTGATGTCTAATGCATTACTTGAATGAGAATATTATTATATTTCCACGATGAATTAACACAACCATTATACTCAATTCCTTGGTGTATAGCTCACTAATTACCACTCGGAGTCTCCTATCCAGATTCAACCAACGTAAGTGAAATTAGGCGATGCACAAAACGTTAGTTCAACTGCCACTACTCGGGGTCTCCTATCCCTATTCAACAAGCATAAGTACAACACTTACCCTAGTTCCAATACATAGACTAATGGTTAGTATTTCATATGTGCCCAAGATCAGATTAAAAGAGTATCTCACATAAAAAGCATTAATAAAAGTAAGCAATTGAATAGAAATATAACTCCAATTATTCAGACAATGATAAATTAAACATATGTCACAACAAGTTTAAAATAAGTTCATCAAATAAAGCCTAACTTAGAGATATTTGGCTATTCATAACGATACAATCAAATACAAATTGATTAGATGAAGATTCCATCTGAAAATCCTTGAAGAACTGGCCTTTAATGACTTCCAATGCTTTCAAAATCTCCCTTTTGGTGCTATTTACTGTCACTTTCAGTCTCAAAATGCAGAACCCTTGAAAAGATTCCAAGAACTCCCTTTTATATAAGTCAAATAAGCCTAGGACGCGTCAAAATAGGCCCAGAAAAGGACCTATCACGCGCGTGATAACTTACATCGCGCGTGATGTTGACTTTGCTTTTCTATCACGGGTGTGATGTTGCGCGCGATTCCAGTAGCTACACATTTTTCTCCTTTTTTCCATCTGATTTTCACTAAGTCCTCATTTCTTCATAATTAGTCATTTTTGCATCTTTCTTTGGCCTTTATTCTTCATTTTTGCCCCTCTTTAACTTGTTTTGATCCGTTTCTTTGACCGAAAACATGTAATGATAGAGTGTCATCAGTCACCTTCCATATTAAGGTACTTAGTTTCAGTTGTTTCCACATTCACCTTGAATGTTCTATTGCTTCCTTATTCAGACTGCATAATCAGCTTCTAATCAGAATCATATAACTTCAAGAGATTGTCCTTCATAGTAACTGAGAAACCTTTCTCAATTAATTGACCTACACTCATCAGATTTCTTTTCATGTCAGGAACATACCAAACATCCTTGATCAAAACAATTTTGTCATTCTTCACTCTAACCTTGACATTTCCCATTCCTTCAACATTCATATACTTATCATTAGCACATCTGATTTTTGTTATCTTACTAGAGTCAAAATTAATCAGCCATTAGTTGTTTCCAATAGGTGATTTGAGCAGTCAATGTCCATATACCACTGGTCTACCAAATATCCATTATTAGACTAAGAAGCCATCAATAACACAAGTTCATCATCTGAATCTCCTCTGGCTATGTTTGCTTCTTCTGATTTTCTTTCCTTGTTTGACCAATAGTCAGCAGCAAAGTGACCAAACTTACAACAGTAACCTTGAACCTTCTTCTTTTCAAACTTCTCGTTTTCCTTCCGATGTTTCTTCTCATCAGAGTTGAAGAATTCTGACTTCTAATAACCACCGTCGTGCCTCTTCTTGGCCTCTGACCCAGACTGCTTCTGATTTTTCTTACCAGAAGACGCCTTCAGAGCCAACTCTACCTTTCTTTCAGAGGTTCTCTCAGTCAGACGTAACTCTTGTGCCTCTAGACTGCTTTGCAACTCTTCAATTCTCATGGTGCTCAGGTCCTTAAAATGTTCAATTGCTACAACAATATAATCAAATTGAGGAGTAAGAGATATCAATAGTTTTTCAATGATTACTTATTCATAAAGAATCTCTGCATAAGATTTCATCTCATTTATGATCAGAATCACTCTGGAGATGTAATCTAGTATCTTCTCATTGGTCTTCATGTTAAGATTCTCGTACTGCTTACACAGAGATTGAAGTTTCACCTTATTCACTAATGCATCACCTCCATAGCAACATACCAGTATGTCTCACACATCCTTTGTCGTCGTCGAATCAACGATCTTCTCAAACACATTCACATCCACACACGGATGGATGTATAATAGAGCTTTATGTTCTTTCTTCTTTAGCTCTCTATGCATGTTGATTTGTCCCTCAGTTGCATCCTCTGCATAACCGTCATTGACGAGATCAAAAATATCTTGAGCTCCAAACAACACACACATCTGAATCATCCATCGATTCCAATTATTTCCATAGAAGACTGGAATCTTAGTATCCTAGGTACCGTTTATCTTCGATCTCATGCAAGAATTCACTAAGATCTCACCAAACACTCGTGTTTCCCAATCCCTCAGAATCGAGAAATGTGATTATGTTATGATTTTGATCGTAAATTTAATGTGAATTCAAGAAACGAAATCAATCACACCTGCCTTATGTACACTCGTGTTTGTCATGGTGTTTCTCGTGGATCCGAACTGGAGTTCTAAATACCAATTGTTAGCACACAAGAGGAAGAAGATGAAGATGGAAGAGAGATAAAAATTTCTAACAAACTCTAATAGAAAATTGAAATTCTGTTATGATCAAGATTACACCTTTTAAGCTAAAACCATACTTGATTTCTATACTATTTTAAAGTAAAATAGAAATTCAAATACAAGTTAAATTAAACTTAAATACAACTGAAAATAAATTATAACTATCTTCCATCACAAATTTATCTCTATCTATCTCAACATTTTCTTTCTCTTATTCTTTTTAAGATTATTTTTTATTTCTTCTTTTATATTGCACTTGTTTTAGTTGAAGGAGAGGGAATGATGGAAGGAGAGAATCCAATGTGTGGTTAATGCAGTTTGAAATATTGGTTAATGCATTTTAAAGATTGGTTAATTTGTTCCCAGCCATCAAAACAAAATATTAAGATCTAAAGAAAATCTAGTTAAATACAAATGAGCAGATGATACGTCTGGTGTAATGTTTCACAAGTGATTAGGCAAACTATTTGGTCATCATATATCATAATCATAATAAGATCACAATCTTTTTGTGGGGACTAAAATTATTATAAAGAAATATCGACAGCGAATATGCGTATATTGCTAAAGTATAAGATATTAGATACGGTATTTGATTAAGACAAAACTTGTATAATACTTAAACTTTGCAGTTTGCATTACAAGTTAATATAATATCCTCTATATGTAAATGTCATGTGACATTAAGCTTCGAAATTCGAATACCAACCTCTCTTCATTTTATATGTTGTTAACAGAGAATATTATGAATAATTTATTTCCCCCCAAGTTTAGGGGAGGGAACAGAATAAATGGATATAAACTATTCAATTGAACAAAGAGAGATATAATTTTTTTAACGTGTTTTACATATATGTAATTAACAAGTAATAATTATTCGTAAGCTCTACTTCTAGTGGCAATACTAATATTATTGGGTTGAATATTATAAAAGAATAATTAATTAGAATAAAACTTGCGTGCGGTATTAAAAAATTTTTTTTATTAAATTTAATTATGTTTAATATAAATTTTGTAATTATATTAAGAATTTTATTAGAAATAAGATCAATAAATTATATTTTAATAATTTATATTAAATTATAATTTAGACAACAATATAAATTAATCAAAATATAAATGGATATTTTACTTGAGAGTAAGTAAGTTGAAAGTGACATTAAGACTTTATTTTTTTAAAATTTAAATACCTCTAAATGTTTGAATGAGATAATTGAAAATTTTAAAGAAATTTATAATTTTAAACAATTCAATTGATTCAATTGAAACAAATTTGCTTTTAAATTATTTTGTTTTGATATGTATTAAAATTAATATTTGTTAAAAAAATTTAGTCATTTTTATAAATTTTAAATTCTTGAGTCAAATTTTAAACTTAAAAAATAGTGGTTAGTTTGTATCTTTTGAAAATTAAAAGGATAGATTTTTTAATTTTAAAACTCACGAAGATGAGCCTTCGTTTAGACACCCACCACTATCTACAATGTCTGAACAGGAAATGCTTCCCAATTTCTAACTACTACAAGCTAATCTTGGCATGTAGGAAGACAATGATTTACTGAGCAATGTTTACAATATGGTGCAACAACATAATTCATAGGCTCTGGTAGATAGACTTTTCAAAATAAAATAGAACCTACAAAATTTTAACGCGAAGAGCAACACAGGGCAAAAAAACCACCTCCCAAAGAAATCAAGTTGTCATTCCAGAACCAGCCTTAATTAGAGCAGAAACGCTGCGAAAAGAAATCCCAATGTCACCAAATTGTAGCCACCATTAAAAATACCATATTTCTTCTCTCGATCATGAAGGATGAAATGGTAATCATACTCCCCTAGAGGTGCGCCATCCTCGTAGAAGGGGGAGATATATAGAAGATGTTCCCATCATAAAGTGGAAGAGAAACCCTTTGTCATATCGCATCCTGGATAGTAGGATTTTGAGATCACTAGAGAAGCCACTGAAGCTCCAAATATATAATTGGACTAGGGATCCAGATGAATGTGAAGAGTACATGGACAACCGTTTAGACTACTACCACAACCACATGGATGTAAAGTGCAAGATATTTACATTAACTTAGATTAGATAAAAAAAGGGACCGGTTCAAGTCCTTTCTTAACGAGAGCATAAATTCTTATACCGATCCATTTGAAGCTTTCACCGCCCAATTCACCTCCTAAAAGAGGTAACCCTCAACCATGGTGGTGCTTAATGAGATATCCCAAGGTAAAAATAAATAAACCATGTGTGTGCATTGATCGTTTTACCAAAGTAACAGTGGTTATGAGGGGCTTAGATGAAAGTTTAAAGTGTTGGATTTTGTATTGGTCAAAAAGTACAAGTATGCATGTCACCCTTGGAAATGACAGGGATGCTCAGAGGCCTTAGTAGGTATATTATGTTGTATGATGGTTAAGCTTGCCTACAACGGCGAGAATCCCCACATGGTGGTGTTTATGCTGGTTTTTAGGTCTGGCTCACGTGAGGTGATATACTCTATTTATAGGTGCGGTGTTTTAGGGTAATATGTAAAATGTCATATGTATGAGTTAAAATATATCCTTTCCCCTTGGGGGAGAGGTATTTATATAGGCTTTTGGGGCATAGGATTTAGGAAATCATTAGGGGTGACAATTGTTCCCTCATGACCAGGGAAGAGAGTTGACCACTTATTCTTCAGAGAATCACGGAGAACTCACTATCTGCTAACTAATAGAGGATAATATTACTAACCACATCATCAGTCCTATGGGCGAGACCTCTTGTACTATCTAGATGTCGCATATGAGACATCACTCTTAGGTGGGGACTTCGAAGCCGCCCTTGTTTAGGACTCCAACGAATATAACACTGCATAGTCCTTCAAGCACGGAGATTTGGTAAAAGGGAGAAGTGGTTTCAAGGCTTTTTTCGTTAGAGAGGTACGTCCCTCAGCTGAAGGTGGACTTACTAATGAGAGGTGAGTCCCTCATCTGAATGCGACTTTACTAATGAGAGGTGAGTCCCTTAGCTTAGACCGAGTCCCTTGACTGAAGACGACTTTACTAATGAGAGGATATTCCCTCAGCTTGGGGCGTGTCGTTCAGATGAATGCGACTTTTTTATTAAGAGGCGAGTCCCCCAGCTTAGGGCGAGTCCCTCGGCTGAAGGCGACTCTATTTAATTAGAGGTGAGTCCCTTTCTAAGCGAATGCCTCTTAGATAACTAGACGGTAGAAGGATATACTCGATTTTACTTTGATTGGAGTATGAGACGTCAAAATGTCAATCAATCTTGAAAGCTTTGGTTCTTTAATGGAACAATGAGTGTGATGGTATTTAATGCACCTAGTGGTGAAATTCTTTGGGAAAATCAATTTATCCTCTTTTGTTTACATGTGTCGTCTAGGTGTATAGACTTTCTCGCTTCTTGTGGAAGTTACCCTATTTGGTGGATGTATGACTTATGTTATTGGGTTTTCCCTATATTGTTTCACGAAAATTCTTTCTTTTCTTCTTCTTTCTTACTTATCTTTTTCTAGAAAGACATATCAGTCGAAGGTAATGGTAGGGCAAGTAAGGAACTCACTCTTTTTCTTAGGGTTAAAATGATTTATCTATTTATTTTCTACCCAAGGTATCAATGGGAAATAAAACTAAACTATTTATATTCATGACATTGTGTCCCTATATTCTACTGCGGATACGATCAACATGTTTTGTCATGGCATTAGGTTTTCCAGTACAAGACGTGTGGATGATGTGATAATAGAACCTTGTTCAGGGAGATGTAGGGCACACATGGATGCCTCAGGCGAGTCGTCTGCTCCATATTTTTATATCCACCTTCCCATTATTCACGAGTTGTGGGTTTTAGTTCCATTCACTTCTTTTGAAGTGGATTTTCTGACGGCCATCAACGTCGCCCCTTCTCAGATTACCTTGATTGAAGCTAGCGGAAATATACCTGAATGCATCACACGCTCGAACATACAACAGATCTCCATCGAACTTTATTTATTCCCGAAGGAAAGGGAAAACATCGATAAAACCCGGGGAAAAGAGAATAATTGGGTAAGGAAGTCGATTATGCAAGGGGAAGGTATTATCACCCCTTACATCCGAGATTTATTGTGCAACATTATTATTTGTATTCGGTATTGTAATTTGCATTATGAGTAGCTAATTCTCTTTAGGTTAGGTTGTGTTTGATGAACTCATTTTAATACTGTTGGGACACATGTTTGATTTGCTATTGCTTGAATAATTTAAATTATAATTCTATTCAATCGCACCTTATTCTTAATGCTTTTTATGCGAGATACGCTTTTAATATGAATTTGGGCACATAGGGAATACTGACCATTAGTCTATCTGTTGGACCTAGGTCAATTGTTGTGCTTACTCTGGTTGAATAAGGATAGGAGACCTCAAGTAGTGGATTATGAGTTATTGATCGGCCACCATTTACACTCAGTTTTCATCATCTATCCAGCATGGAATCTTCATGAATCGGTAACTTTTTGCGTTTTATTTTAGTGGTTTATTTAGTCTATTACATTTTATGAATTTCCATTTGTTTTATGTTACATTAGTAGTTTTTCGCCTTTTGTCGCATTTTATGCGTTTCTGTGTAGACTGTTGGTTTCCAGGTTAGATAACAAGTCCGAAAGTGCGTACCAGAAGAATGGAGGTCAGAGACTTAAGGAAAAGCGAAAAACAGGCAAAACAGGGGGCTGACACGGCCCGTGTCAGCATGTGCAGAGCAAGCTATCCTGAACCCAGTAAACAGTGGGCTGACACGGGTGCCCGTGTCACCTGACACGGCCCGTGTCAGCATGGAGTGCCTTGTTGGACCTACATAGGAGCCAACACGGGCAGCAGTGTCACCTGACACGGCCCGTGTTGGCCATTTCGCCCCAATTTCTGATTTTTCTTATTTTAACTCCTTTAGACATCCGGAGGGCATTTTGGGCATTTCGCAGTGTTTTTAGTTGTTTGGAAACTATTTAGTTTGAATTTGGGCACTAAGAAAAAGGACTTTTGGATCGTGAAAAGAAAAGAATACGAAAAGAAGAAGCAACCTTGCAAGGTGTGGAGAAGAGAAGAGATCTTCAAGATTGGAAGAAATTGAAGATCAACTTTCATCAACAACAACTTGTAATGTCTTTAATTTGTAATCTTTTGTCTTTGAATTTTATGAGAGGCTAAACCCCCCAATGCTAGAGGGTGTCCCTGAATTGCTAATGTATGAATATTTTATCCATGTTCTTATAATCATTGGTGCTTTCGTAATTCAAATTATTATACAACGTGCTTAATGCTTAATTTTATCGGTCAAATGAAATTCTGATCTCTGGTTAAGGTTTAGGTCAGACAAACCGCCTTATCACTTGTTGTATAATAAAACCCGCGTTTAATCACTTAGGAATAAGGATCAAACTGTGGTTACTGTAAATTCTTGATAAAATAAGTATTTCTTAACAGCATTTGGAATGACTAAGGAATTAGGAGTGAAATTGCCTGTTAAATGGTTTTGGCTAAGGAATTAGAGAAAACTACTCTAGAGAAACTTTTTTGAATTATAATAACATCGATGTTATATGATATGGAAAAAGTGGAATACACAACAATTCATACACCTGGCCCTAGCATTATTTCTCATATCGGTTAAACTGTTTTTATACGCTTTATATTTTTATTTCTTATCATTTGTGAAAACAATCATCAAACCCCATATGAACTTTTGTTCAATTGAATTATTCTAAAAATTGATACTTTCTACACAGTCCTCGAGATCGATACTCGGGATAACTCCCTTTTTATTACTACATTGGTGCAAATAGTACACTTGCTATTTTACCGATCAAGTTTTTGGCGCCGTTGCTGGGGACTGGCAAAAGTATAAGTTGAAAAATAATTTAATTGGAATTTTGTTGCTCTGCAGCTAAAATTTTTCTGTATTATTGTTTATTCTAATAATTGTCTAAATGGTGTATGCGAGGTAGGGCCTCAGCTGAATTTCTTTTTGACGCAGAACCCGAAAGATTATTGCGTGCAAGACGACGAAAAGATAGGCTGGAACTTTCAGAATCAGCCCCTATTATTTCTGAGTCTGAAAAAGATGAAGTTGTTTCAGTTCATTCGGAAGACTCAGAAGCTGTTTTTGAACCAATGGCTGAACCACAGGGTGAAGCCCCACTACCTCCTGCAGAAAGACTTTTGGGTGACTATGGGGGTGCAAATGCTCCTACTGGAAGGTTAATAATTGTGAACCAACCGGTAAATGTTGATCACTTTCAGCTGCACCCTTCAACGATTCGTCAACTCGAGAGGATACCGTTCTCCGGAAAAATCAATGAAGATGCCAACAAGCATTTACAAAGATTTCAGACCATGACGACATCGTTGAAAATTGAGGGACACTCAGAGGAAGCTAAAAAGTTGGTTATGTTCCCGTTTGCACTGTCGGAAGATGTCGAAGAGTGGTTTTACTCTTTACCCGCGGGAAGCACAACAACTTGGCAACAAATGGAGACAACATTCCTGAATGAGTACTTCCCTGCTTCTGTGTATATCCGTAAGAGATATGATATTGTTAATTTTAAACAGAAGGAAGGAGAGTCACTCGGAGACGCTTACAAGCGGTTCAAGCGATTGTTGGTTGCATGTCCTACTCATAACATGGATGCAACTGAACAGGAGTTGTTAGATGTGGTCTATGCCTTTGATAAATTTAGGCAATATCTGTTGGGTTCTAGATTCATTGTTTATACTGACCATGTTGCTTTGAAGTATTTGTTTGCTAAGCAGAACTCGAATCCAAGACTGTTGCGGTGGATCCTGCTCCTCCAAGAGTTTGATGTAGAGATCTGGCACAAAAGAGGGTGCAAAAACACTGTAGCAAATCACCTCTCCCGGATGTCCCCAATAGAAGAGAATGAAGAAAAACGCCCAATAAAGGATGAGTTTGCTAATGAACACATCCTTGTTGTTATTGGAATGCCTTGGTTCGCAGACTATGCGAACTATCTAGTAGGCGAGGTGATCCCGAGTGAATTTGACTCTAACGGGTAAGAAAAAGTTTGTTCAAGATTGCAGGTTTTATTTGTGGGATGACCCTTTCTTGTACAAGAAGGGAGTAGACGGGTTGGTCAGAAGATGTGTTCCAGAAGAAGAACAGAGGGATATGCTGAAAGCTTGTCACGATTCCGACTATGGTGGACACTTTAGTGGTGATAGAACTGCTGCTAAAGTCCTCCAATCAGGCTTATACTGGCCGACACTATTCAAAGATGCTCAGCAAATGATCAAAGAGTGCTGTCATACCCCAAAATTTGCCCGTTGATATTACAAGGCATCTTTCAAGGCATTCCGACTTGTTTTGCAAGGCACCGACTCTCAAGTGAACAAAAGCCCAGCTCACAACGGGCCCAATCCAAAGATGACCCAAAATAGCATGCTCGCTAGGCGAGCAATTCCTTCGCCTAGCGAATACTTCATCATGACACTCGCCCAGCGAAGCATCAGATCTAGAAAAAAAGCCCAGAATAGCTTGCTCGCTAGGCGAGCAATTCCCTCGCCTAGCGAAGCTTGTGAAAATCTGAAGTTTTGGACCTCATTTTAAGCCCATTAGGTCACCACCATCACTATAAATACCAGGCACCTCAGCCACGAACACAGACCCAGAGGGAGAAACACAGAAACACACAAACAGACGGACGAAGGACGGAAACCCTGGTGCAAAAACCCTGCTAACCTGAAGGCAGCCCATCCGCGCCGAAGCTACCGCCGCCCAACTCAATCCGGCCTCCAAGCAATCAATCCCTTTCACTATCGCAATTGCACACAGGTTTGCGTATCACCGCTGTTTTACGTTTCCAATTGATCTTCTTTACATACATGATACATTCTGATTAAAGTTTTGATATGCAAGTTGATTTCGCATGTGAATCCAAGTATGAATATCCTATATAATTGTCTATGATATGCCTGTGATCAAATGCAATAAGAGTGCAGGTTTTCGGAAGTCGCGCTGCTGCCAAATTCCAAACCCGTGGCCGCTCGCTAGCTCATCGCTAAGCGAGCCTGCAGCGAGCCTTCGCTGAGCCTTCGCTAGGCGAAGCAGAGGCGAACGGGACAGTGGCTGCTTTGTCTCTTTGTTGTCCATTTTATGTTTATCTAATCATGATTCTGCATTATTTGGCTTAAATTCCTGACTGTTATATTTATTTTATGGTGCAATTTCCAATCGTATTTTACCTCAATGCTCTAATCCGTGTGTTGCATGGTGTAAAGGCTAGCATACTTCCAAAGAAATAGCCGGCTAGGCATGCCGCTTTAGGTGTGGACATTCTTGAGGAGATGGCTTTTGGGATGACCTAAGTTTAATGTGGAGATTCATCTTGAATCACCAAGCTTGATTTTTAATGTATTGATTTCATTGATTTACTGTGGACCTAATTACCTAACTGATTACGGCTATTTAATTAATTGTTAAAATCCGGACTTTAAATAAGCGATATCGGACCTCTCTTTATTACCCCACGATTACGTAATACGGTCATGTCCCGCGAATATGGGGATATCCTTAGCAAAGACCCTTCGGTAAAATCATCATAGTCCCTCGGACGTTGCCTTCGAAAATACGATTTTGTCCCTCGATGACCCTTCGGTGTAGCCTACGGTTAAATGATGATAGTCCCTTCGAATGCTAAGGTATCCTCACAACTGTTGCCTTCAATGACCAGCCGGTGACCCTACGATGACCCTTCTACATCCCAAGGATAAACTACTTACTTCTCAATAGTAAGGACAGTTTTACCCTCACAAGGATAGAAAATGACAGTAAAGACCTCGGACAGGTATAACCCTTAATTGCTCATTCATAACCTAAAATATTTCTCCACCTTACACATTTCAAACATCCTTTTTGGAAAATCACCACTTAACATACATCCGTACTAGGATCATTGCCGAGTTATATTTTTCTAAATAACTTTCAAATCCAAATGAGATAACCACTTTGTATACATTCATGCAAGAATCATTACAAAGTTAAATTCTCATTTTCAAAACATTTTTCACCCATTTCTCAACCACCTTTTTCCAACTAGAAAACATAAATGATTGAGCAATTAAGAGCCCATGGATAACCATGGATACAAAGGGTGCTAATACCTTCCCTTTGTATAACGTACCTCCCGAACCTAAGAATCTGAATTAAGGTCTTTCCTGTTCTTTTCCACCTTTCCTTATGGGATAAAAGAAAAGTCGGTGGCGACTCTTGCTAACCGCGACATTGCGATTAAAAACACAAAAAGTCCAGTTCACCGTATGACAGAACTGGCGACTTTGCTGGGGACATAAAGAGAGGTCACCTTAAAAAATCATTTCTGTTTTCGGATTGTTCCTTCTTTTAAGGGATTGTTTGAGTGAAAGATCCTACACCCGGATCTAGTGTACCTTAGGTAAGTAGCAATAGATCATCGCGACTATCCGGCGTATACTGGAGTGGTTAAAATGATGGCTACGGTTAATGTGACACTTTGGATGTCCTGATGTTCCTCATGTTCACTTGAGGAAAAATTTGGCTTCCGCGTGGTGTCATCAAAGCATTAACCAGACCTTTAGAACCCTAATTGACTTATCCTAGCCATTAGAAAGTAGTGAGATGACTGGCTTCGGTTCCGACTGAGGTTGGTTGATACTCGATACTACACTCTTTGAGATTGGACTTTAGGGAAGCTTCGGTCAACCACTTGGCGTTGCACTGAAGTGGACTTAAAGAAAGGTCGATGATCTGAGATCCTTCTAGAACCCGGTTACTATTCTAGGACAGGTTGAACCAACCAAACTTCAGTGGGGAGGGTACTTACCTATGGAACTCATGCAAGCCTTAAAACCTAGGGATGATTGTTGTGTGACTTGTTTATGCTTGTTTAACATCTTAACATCATAACATCATAACATCATGACATCATAACATTGTACTAACCATTTCAAGGACTTAGGGATTTAACTTTGCTCTGTTTTGAAAAGAAAAAAAAAAACAAAAAAAAAACAAAAAAAAAAGTTTCCCCTTTTGGTAGTTTATGCAAAGTTAAATTCCAAAAGGCCTTGAAAACATTTCATGCATTGCATAGCATAACATAGCATAACAGGTACTCTAAAGGGATCAATGTTCTCACGGTTTTCCTCCAAACAGAAAAATGGATCTCGAACAAACTGTCAAGGATCTCCATGCTCAGAATGCTCAACTCCAGGAGATGATCTTGAACTTATCCAAGGGGCAGGAGGAACTGAAGGCTCTCTTGCTCGAGAAGAAAAAAGACAAGAAATCTGTGAGGCACACTAACTCGGGAAGAAGGCAGTTTACGAAGATCAATATGACTTTAGCGCGGGCACTGCAGGGTATGCTAAGAGCAAATTTGATTACCCTCAGAGATCCTCCTACGAAACCCAACACTACTTCTCCTAGTTACAATCCCAATGCCAGGTGTGCGTATCACTCCGATAGCCCCGGGCATGATACAAATGATTGTTGGTCGTTGAAGAATAAAATTCAGGACATGATCGACGCCGGAGAATTTGAATTTGATCCTCCGGAGATTCCTAATGTCATCACTGCCCCTCTGCCTAATCATGACGAGACTGTCAATGCTGTGGAGGATACTGACCACAATTGTGACTGGGATAGCTGGATTTTCCCAACAATTGGTGACGGACTCAATAATTGGAAGGCTGAAGACACTATCCCGATTTCCTTTAGTCAGGAGTAATTGTTATTGCTATTTTTGTAGTTCAAAGCATTGTGTCTATACCCGGGGCATGATAGCTAATTTTAAGGGTTTGTCATTTCATAAGCATATTCATATTCAATAAATCAATGGACTTTTTGCATTCAAATATTGCGCTCTTTGTCTTTCCTGTCATTTTTTCAAAACAAGCTATGTTTTCTTGCACACACGCACGTAACAATTTTCCGATCCACATCCACTCTGGATCCTGTTGATAATAATTCTGCTACTGTTCATTATGACTTTGAAAATCCGATCTACCAAGCCGAGGATGAAGGGGAGGAAGATTGTGAAGTCCCTGGAGAACTCGCCAGACTGTTACTACAAGAAGAAAAGACCATACAGCCGCAGGAGGAGTCAATTGAAATTGCAATGGGTACCGAAATAAGTCAGAGGTTTCTTGGGGCACTTGAATTACATTGCCCGATTCATCCCGCACTTGACTGCAACTTGCAAACCCATCTTCGAATTACTGAGAAAAATCAAGAGATGGTACGGAATGATGAACGACAAAATCAAGAAGTATCTCCAAGAACCTCCAATTCTGATACCACCAGTTGAAGAAAGACCTCTAATCATGTATTTTACCGTGTTAGAAAATTCAATAGGGTGTGCTGGGGCAACATGACGAGTCTGGTCGAAAAGAGCATGTCATACACTGCCTTAGCAAAAGGTACCGACTGTAAAACAAGATACTCACAGCTCGAGAAAGCTTGCTACGCTTTGGCCTAGGCTGCTCGCCGACTAAGACAGTATATGTTGAATCATACCACTTTATTGATTTCTAAGATGGATTCTATCAAATATACATCTGGGAAACCCGCTGTCTCCTGAGAGAGTTATCACTGATAATGGTACTAAACTGAACTCTACACGCAGTTCAAAATAAAGCACCATGACTCTTCTCCGTACCGGCCAAAGACGAACGGCGCCGTGGAGACTGCTAACAATGTCAAGAAGATCATACAAAAAACGACATAACATACAAAGACTGGCAAGAGACGTTACCGTTTGCTCTTCATGGTTATTGCACCTCAATACGCACTTCGACAGGGGCAACTCCTTTCTCTTTAGTCTACGGAACGGAAGCCGTTCTACCAGTGGAAGTTCAGATTCCCTCCCTAAGGATCATGAAAGAGGCGGGTTTAGGCGAGGATGAATGGATTCAGACTCGGCTCGATCAGATAAATTTGATTGATGAGAAGAGACTTGCGGCTGTTTGTCACGGGCAGATATATCAGAAGCGCATGACCCAGACATTTAACAAAAGAGTCAAGAGACAGGTGTATCAAATTGGCGACTTGGTGATCAAGCGTATCATTCTACCACAAGGGGACCCCCGAGGCAAGTGGACTCCCACATACGAAGGGCCATTTGTGGTTAAGAAGGTATTCTCCGGTGGAGCCATGATACTTGCTACAATGGATGGCGGAGACTTCCCGCATCCTGTGAACGCGGACATAGTTAAAAAATACTACGCATAACAGAGACCCGCTAGGTCAACGTACCTAGGCAAAAGTAAGGGCATCCCGGCGAACCAAAAGGGTTCGGGCAAAATTAGGGATAAATATATACAAATGTACACCCGGCAAGTCGAAAACCTGAAAAGGCGGCTTGGGCAAAAATGGGTATCCTGGTGGATTGAAAACCTGAAAAGGCGGTCCAGGCAAAAATTAGGGATTAAAGCGTATGACTATGTCCCGTTCTCTGTCAGCTTCAACCAAGTCCAAGGGACTGAACAAGCCAATCACCTTTATCCGACAGCAGGAGATGAGATGCTTGAAGACATGATGACAGTAGTGGAATTAAAATAAATAGGACTTTTTCTGCATAGCGTTCTCTTTGTTTCTTGACAATTTCCTCTTACTAGGATTTCTGTCTCCTTGCACACAGATTGCCTGTTCATAGGCCCTCTTTCAAAAATCAATGCAATTTTATTTCACTTTTACTCTTCTGTTTTGTTTGCATAAACGTTCATTGATTTAATTTGAATTGATATATGTGTTTGAATATGGCTAATGTTTATCAAAAGTACATGCCTAAAATGGAAATCGCAATTACTACGAGACTTCAGGACCAAGGAGAAGGTCTAACCATGCTATCCAATGAATCCGTTGCTAGTTCGATTCCCCGGCAACGCCAATCATTCCCCCAGAAGAGATCGGCACCGCCATACCGAAAGGTCATCTCTTCCATCCCCAGCCAGGCTCTGTTGAATGTTTCTACCATCAGACAGAATGCAAATCCCCCAACTAAGGAAGGGTCATCAATGCAAATGTCTCCGACCAGCAGACTGAGATTTATTTCCCCAGTAGAGTTCCCTGGAGGAATGTTCAGACGCATAGTGCATTCATTACATCATTTCATACCACATACATGCATACAATGTTCACCTTTATTTCATTTCGCATCATATACATTACATCATTTCATAACATATACATGTATACAAAGCTCGCATTTATTCCAGACGCCTAATTCACTCATTACATCACTTCGCAGCACACGCATGCATACAACATTTGCATCTCATGCATCATGACGTGGCATGAAGCTAACTTTATTTTTCAGGGTAATTATCCTCTTGATACAATCAACACAAAGGTCCATTCAGACGGACATCTGTATCAATTACATTCAGGATTCAACTACATCTTTCAGATACACTCCATGTCAACATTCCTCCTGACATCCTCCTAACGATAACATCTCTAAGCTCATCCCAGACATTTATCGCAAATACAACATATACAAATACTATCAGATATAGCCTAGCGTACGGTTCATCCTGATTCAGCTCAACATATGACCCCTTCAGCTCAGGTACGATCTAGCGTACGATCCATTCTGACCTTTAACAACTCAGATACGATCTAGCATACGATCCACTCTGATCTTCAACAACTCAGATACGATCTAATGTACGATCCATTCTGACCTTCAACAACTCAGATACGGTCTAAGTACGACCCGGTTAGACCTTCAAGTCCTCAGATGCTACCTAGTGTACGGTACATTTCTGAATTGTAGTCTAGTATATGACTACTCCCTTTTCAGCAGATTCAGCCTAATGGACGGCTCATTCTGCTCAAATACAGTCTAATGTACGACCAAGTTAGACCTTCATCTCCTCAGATGCTACCTAGTGTACGGTACATTTCTGAAGTGTAGTCTAGTGTACGACTACCCCCTTTTATCATCAGATTCAGCCTAATGGACGGCTCATTCTGCTCGGAGACGGTCTAATGTACGACCCAATTAGACCTTCGTCTCCTCAGATGCTACCTAGTGTACGGTACATTTATGAAGTGTAGTCTAGTGTACGACTACCCCCTTTTATCATTAGATTCAGCCTAATGGACGGCTCATTCTGCTCAGATACGGTCTAATGTACGACCCAATTAGACCTTCGTCTCCTCAGATACTACCTAGTGTACGGTACATTTCTGAAGTGTAGTCTAGTGTACGACTACCCCCTTTTATCATCAGATTCAGCCTAATGGACGGCTCATTCTGCTCAGATACGGTCTAATGTACGACCCAATTAAACCTTCGTCTCCTCAGATACTACCTAGTGTACGGTACATTTCTGAAGTGTAGTCTAGTGTACGACTACCCCCTTTTATCATCAGATTCAGCCTAATGGACGGCTCATTCTGCTCAGATACGGTCTAATGTACGACCCAATTAGACCTTCGTCTCCTCAGATGCTACCTAGTGTACGGTACATTTCTGAAGTGTAGTCTAGTGTACGACTACCCCCTTTTATCATCAGATTCAGCCTAATGGACGGCTCATCCTGCAACTCCAATACAGTCTATCATAAGACCCATTTGGATCTTCAACTCAGAGACGATCTAGCGTACGATCCATTCTGATTTTTCATCCTCGGCAAAGTCATCCGCCTAACGAACAGCTCACTCTGGTATTCAGACACGGTCCAGTGTATGATCCATTCTGATCCCTTATCCCCAGCAGTATATAGCACACTCCGACTCCCCGGCGAAGTCAACAGCATAATGGACGACTCACTATACGGTCTGACGTACGACCCGGTGTGACGCCCATGTCTCCAGATATCGTCTAATGTACGACACAATCTGGAAATCTCCTCATCAAACTACCTGGATGGCATCTTTAAGCCCATCTCCGTCAAGACTAATTGGCAAGCGCAAATTGTTGGGGCATTCTAGTGTTCAATAATCTTTCACCTCTAGACCACGAACGGCACATGCCATTCTACTCTCTCGGTGCAAGAATATTGAACAGGGGCAGCTGTCATACCCCAAAATTTGCCCGTTGATATTACAAGGCATCTTTCAAGGCATTCCGACTTGTTTTGCAAGGCACCGACTCTCAAGTGAACAAAAGCCCAGCTCACAACGGGCCCAATCCAAAGATGGCCCAAAATAGCATGCTCGTTAGGCGAGCAATTCCTTCGCCTAGCGAATACTTCATCATGACACTCGGCCAGCGAAGCATCAGATCCAGAAAAAAAGCCCAGAATAGCTTGCTCGCTAGGCGAGCAATTCCCTCGCCTAGCGAAGCTTGCGAAAATCTGAAGTTTTGGACCTCATTTTAAGCCCATTAGGTCACCACCATCACTATAAATACCAGGCACCTCAGCCACGAACACAGACCCAGAGGGAGAAACACAGAAACACACAAACAGACGGACGAAGGACGGAAACCCTGGTGCAAAAACCCTGCTAACCTGAAGGCAGCCCATCCGCGCCGAAGCTACCGCCGCCCAACTCAATCCGGCCTCCAAGCAATCAATCCCTTTCACTATCGCAATTGCACACAGGTTTGCGTATCACCGCTGTTTTACGTTTCCAATTGATCTTCTTTACATACATGATACATTCTGATTAAAGTTTTGATATGCAAGTTGATTTCGCATGTGAATCCAAGTATGAATATCCTATATAATTGTCTATGATATGCCTGTGATCAAATGCAATAAGAGTGCAGGTTTTCGGAAGTCGTGCTGCTGCCAAATTCCAAACCCGCGGCCGCTCGCTAGCTCATCGCTAAGCGAGCCTGCAGCGAGCCTTCGCTGAGCCTTCGCTAGGCGAAGCAGAGGCGAACGGGACAGTGGCTGCTTTGTCTCTTTGTTGTCCATTTTATGTTTATCTAATCATGATTCTGCATTATTTGGCTTAAATTCCTGACTGTTATATTTATTTTATGGTGCAATTTCCAATCGTATTTTACCTCAATGCTCTAATCCGTGTGTTGCATGGTGTAAAGGCTAGCATACTTCCAAAGAAATAGCCGGCTAGGCATGCCGCTTTAGGTGTGGACATTCTTGAGGAGATGGCTTTTGGGATGACCTAAGTTTAATGTGGAGATTCATCTTGAATCACCAAGCTTGATTTTTAATGTATTGATTTCATTGATTTACTGTGGACCTAATTACCTAACTGATTACGGCTATTTAATTAATTGTTAAAATCCGGACTTTAAATAAGCGATATCGGACCTCTCTTTATTACCCCACGATTACGTAATACGGTCATGTCCCGCGAATATGGGGATATCCTTAGCAAAGACCCTTCGGTAAAATCATCATAGTCCCTCGGACGTTGCCTTCGAAAATACGATTTTGTCCCTCGATGACCCTTCGGTGTAGCCTACGGTTAAATGATGATAGTCCCTTCGAATGCTAAGGTATCCTCACAACTGTTGCCTTCAATGACCAGCCGATGACCCTACGATGACCCTTCTACATCCCAAGGATAAACTACTTACTTCTCAATAGTAAGGACAGTTTTACCCTCACAAGGATAGAAAATGACAGTAAAGACCTCGGACAGGTATAACCCTTAATTGCTCATTCATAACCTAAAATATTTCTCCACCTTACACATTTCAAACATCCTTTTTGGAAAATCACCACTTAGCATACATCCGTACTAGGATCATTGCCGAGTTATATTTTTCTAAATAACTTTCAAATCCAAATGAGATAACCACTTTGTATACATTCATGCAAGAATCATTACAAAGTTAAATTCTCATTTTCAAAACATTTTTCACCCATTTCTCAACCACCTTTTTCCAACTAGAAAACATAAATGATTGAGCAATTAAGAGCCCATGGATAACCATGGATACAAAGGGTGCTAATACCTTCCCTTTGTATAACGTACCTCCCGAACCTAAGAATCTGAATTAAGGTCTTTCCTGTTCTTTTCCACCTTTCCTTATGGGATAAAAGAAAAGTCGGTGGCGACTCTTGCTAACCGCGACATTGCGATTAAAAACACAAAAAGTCCAGTTCACCGTATGACAAGTGCGATAAATGCCAAAGGATGGGAAATATTTCGAAAAGAAACCAGATACCGCAAAATCCCATGCTGGAAGTTGAACTCTTTGATGTGTGGGGTATTGACTTTATGGGGCCTTTTCCGCCGTCCTTTGGAAAGAATTACATCTTGGTGGCGGTGGATTATGTATCCAAGTGGGTAGAAGCAGTCGCTCTACCAACAAATGATGCAAAAGTGGTGGTCAAGTTTTTGAAAGAAAACATATTTGTCAGGTTTGGAGTGCCAAGAGCTCTTATTAACGATGAAGGAACTCACTTCTTAAATCACCTAATGGAGAAACTACTCTTGAAATACAATGTGAAACACCGGATATCCACTCCATACCACCCGCAAACAAGTGGTCAAGTTGAAGTGTCAAATCAGCAGCTGAAACAAATCCTAGAAAAGACGGTTAATGCTTCTCGCAAGGATTGGGCGAGTAAGCTTGATGATGCACCGTGGGCATATCGTACTGCTTTCAAAACACCGATTGGTATGTCCCCATATCAATTGGTATATGGTAAGGCATGTCATCTACCCTTAGAACTAGAACACAAAGCCTTGTGGGCTTCCAAATTCCTTAACTTGGATCTTGAGAAAGCAGGAGAATCCCGAATCCTTCAACTCCACGAGTTGGAAGAATTTAGGAACCTGGCATATGAAAATGCAAAGATCTACAAAGATCAAATGGAGAAAAGGCATGACAGAAGAATCCAAAGGAAGGAGTTCTGGGAAGGACAGAGGGTACTACTATTCAGTTCAAGAATGAAGTTGTTCTCTGGAAAATTGAGATCGAAATGGTCAGGTCCATTTGTGGTGCAAAAAGTATATCCCCATGGAGCAGTTGAAATAAAAAAACCCTTCCAATGGAGATATTTTTAAAGTGAATGGCCATAGATTGAAGTCGTACAATATGGGGCAAGTTGTGGGCCAAATTGATGTTGTTCATCTTGTCTGATAAGATGCACAACCGTCGAGCCAAGCGACGTCAAACGAAGCGCTACGTGGGAGGCAACTCACGCTTTTGTATCTAATCATTTTCTTTGTTTGGTCGTATGTTATTTACTTACAGGCGTAACAGTGTTTGATAGAGGAGTTAAAGGTAGTAGTCACAACAAATCTCTAAAAAATTTGGAAGCTAAAGCCGTGCACAAAACAAGAAAAAGAAACCAAGAAAAAGGAGAAAACAGGGGCCTGACACGGGCGCCCGTGTCAGGAGGAGGAATATGGTATTGAAAAACTGGATTTCGAGGGGCCTGACACGGCCGCCCGTGTCAGCCCTGGATGAAATAAGCTGGTTTTAAGCGCTTTTGTGAATGACACGGCCCGTGTCAGGGGGTAGTGTTGCACTGACACAGTCGCCCGTGTCAGCTCGCACAATGGTGATTTTTTTTTGAAAAAACTAGCCGTTGGGCACCTTCCACCATGCAAATGTGACCGTTGAAGGAGGGGCCCACCTCCAAAAATCACCCTATAAATGCACCTAACCCCCACTTCTTCCCTCATTTACCACATAACCTTCATATTTCTTCATCTCCACCTTTCTTTCTCTCAAAAATACCTAACACCTCCATAATTCTCACTCATAAGCTACCTCCGTTCACCGCAAATCTCCGTCGATTCTCCATCCGTCTTCACAAAAGTTTCACCATTCTCCACCCTTAACACTCCTACGATAATATTTTTCACTTAATCTCTCTTTCCAAATTTCTGTTTCTTTTTGCTGTGTGCAGGTACAATATGTCTCGCCGAGTCGAAAAAAGCAAAAATATGGCGGAATCATCCTGTCCACGACAAAGAGCGCGGAGAACCCCGAACGAGTACTACCTTGTGTTCGAGAACCTAGAGCATCAGAAAAGGTATGCGGTTCATTTAAAATGGAAATTAACCCCCACGAGGTATATGTGTAATGGCACTCTACAGGAACTGGGATTGCAAGCTGAGGTACACCGTATGTTCCACACCCTAGGGATGCTAGAATTCATGCAGCTGGAAGCCCCTACTTTCGCGCGCATCACGTTGGAATTTCTGAGCACCATCGAGTTTAAGCTAAAAAACAGGTGGAATGGAACGAAAAAAGAATATCACGGTATGTTGCAATTTCGTTTATTTAATACTGATATGGAATTGACTGTGGAGGAGTTAGGAAGGATCTTAAAACTCCCAATCGTAGGCCCTGGGGCGGTGCCTGATACATTTGTCCTGACGGAATTTTGGACCGCCATAACAGGTAATAATAAATATGTTTCCAAAGGGGCAAAGGCATCGGGTATCCATAACCCATGTTTCAGGTATGCACAAAAGGCATTGGCATACACCACTTTTGGTCGCGAAGACAGCACAAGTGTTGCCACTCAAAGGGAGCTGTTCTTCCTATAAAGTATGGCATCCCAGACTCCGATCAACGTAGCAGCCTTTGCAGCTGACTACTTAGGGAGAGTTGGTCGCGCTACTTCATGCGACATTTCTGTTGGCGGCATGATTACTCAGATTACCAACCACTTCGGATTTGGTGCTGCTCTAGTTGACTCCCCCCAGGTACCAGGTAAAAGCAAACTGGACATGGCCGCCTTGATCCAGCAAGGCATGATTACGGTAAAACAAGACTATTACTCTCTTATGTGCCAAAAAGTTCATGTTCTTGATTTACCTGCTTACGATTTTATCAGTATCACTAACAGAGCCAACTGGCTCTATGACTGTCCCGACTCGGAAGAGGGGGACGAAGATTTGTTTGACTCTTTGCCTGCATATGAACCGATGGAAGGCGCACCGAGCACCGAGGAGCCTTTTTACCAGCAACCGCCAGAACCAACTCAAGCCTCCGGATCCTACTCCATGCCATCAGACCAATGGGGCTGGATCCAGGATGAGATAGGCCACTTTCGCACGGAGCAATCCAGGCAAGGTGAGGAGCTCACCAGGTTTGGAGCTGAACAACACCGTCAAGGGACAGTTTTGGATGAGATGAACGTGATGATGCAACGCATGATGTTGCATTATCCATACCCGCCACCACCTCCTTAGTAATCGCTGTAAGTGCTCCTCATATCTTAACTTTAAACATTACGGACAATGTTTGGTTCAGGTGTGGGGAGGTTTTTAATTGAATTGCTTTATATTTTATTTTTATTGTGTCTGTGTGTTATTTTGTTTGTCGTTGTGTGGTTGTTTTTTATTTTTTTAGTTACAGATGAAAGTAGATGATGCTGGGGAAATGAGAGACTAGTGGACAGTGAGTTAAAGACACAACCCCGGACTTTCTCCCGAGGCAACCTGGAAGGTGACACAGCTGAGAGACAAAAGGTTAGACGCAACTTGGAAATCTAGACCGAAAAAAAGAAGAAGGTAAGCCCAAGCTGATAAAGAAGTTGTCTGTCATAAAGAATGTTTGGAGCCTGCAAGCTTACCCAACATGGTGAGATTTCAGCTTAACCAAACACAAAAAGAGCGCATTCAGGTATGACTCTATCTCTCTAAGTTTGCGTAAGTTCTACTGATATAGCACAATACAAAAACACACACTGAGGCACGTTGTTTGTTTTCAACCCTTGAGCCTTTCTAGCCACCGATAATGTTGTTTTCATCCGTTGCTAACCCTGTTGAGCCTGTAACCCTTTGTTTGTGTAAACCATCATGTTAACCATTAGCCATACACTCCCTACCCTCGCTCGGCATGACTGTGTAGTATAAAACTTGTGCAAAAAGATAAGTTTGGGGTATTCATCCGTAGAAAAGATTTTTGTTGAAAAAGGGCAAGTGCAAGAAAAAGAAAGATGAGAAAAAGAAAAACTGTGTAGAAACATCCGCTTCTACCGAAAAAAAAGAGAAAAAAGAAATGAAAAAAAGGGTATCTATATAGAGAAATGAAAAATAAGCACTTGCCTTAGAAATAGACTCATGCATTAATATGAATTTGAGTGAAGAAAGAGTCAAGATTGGACGACACCCCGAATAAAGTTCCTGCACAAAGAAAAACAACAACATTAATGCCGAGTTGTAAAACCTTTTGTAATCCATTTTGTTGTCTACTCTCCCACCGTACCTAAGCCCCGTTACAACCCTGAAGATCTCTTAAAGTGTGTGAATTGTGTTTGTGTAGTTGACGTAGAATCGATTCAAAAAGTAAGAGTTGATATTGCATACCTTGATTTATTGAGTGCTAAACACCTTAACCTCGAGAGATTTGGTGAGTAGTGTGAAGAAGCTTGCAGGTAAAAGAACTCTCTGAAATGATAAGGCAGTGGAGAAGTTCAAATGGGTAAACCAGAGGCTTAATCGGGATGGAGAAAACCAAGTTGCGAATAACATCAACTGTGTTGTGGAGAGAATAGAATCCATGGTTGACCTCCGCTTTGTCTCTTGCATCACTTGAGGACAAGCAATGAGATAAGTTTGGGGTTGTGATCGACCACCATTTACACTCAGTTTTCATCATCTATCCAGCATGGAATCTTCATGAATCGGTAACTTTTTGCATTTTATTTTAGTGGTTTCTTTAGTTTATTACATTTTATGAATTTCCGTTTGTTTTATGTTACATTAGTAGTTTTTCGCCTTTTGTCGCGTTTTATGCGTTTCTGTGTAGACTGTTGGTTTCCAGGTTAGATAATAAGTCCAAAAGTGCGTACCGGAAGAATGGAGGTCAGAGACTTAAGGAAAAGCGAAAAACAGGCAAAACAGGGGGCTGACACGGGTGCCCGTGTCAGTTGACACGGCCCGTGTCAGCATGTGCAGAGCAAGCTATCCTGAACCCAGTAAACAGTGGGCTGACACGGGTGCCCGTGTCACCTGACACGGCCTGTGTCAGCATGGACTGCCTTGTTGGACCTACATAGGAGCCAACACGGGCAGCCGTGTCACTTGACACGGCCCCTGTTGGCCATTTCGCCCCAATTTCTGATTTTTCTTATTTTAACTCCTTCAGACATCCAGAGGGCATTTTGGGCATTTTGCAGTATTTTTAGTTGTTTGGAAACTATTTAGTTTGAATTTGGGCACTGAGAAAAAGGACTTTTGGATCGTGAAAAGAAAAGAATATGAAAAGAAGAAGCAACCTTGCAAGGTGTGGAGAAGAGAAGAGATCTTCAAGATCGGAAGAAAATGAAGATCAACTTTCATCAACAACAACTTGTAATGTCTTTAATTTGTAATCTTTTGTCTTTGAATTTTATGAGAGGCTAAACCCCCCAATGCTAGGGGGTGTCCCTGAATTGCTACTGTATGAATATTTTATCTATGTTCTTATCATCATTGATGTTTTCGTAATTCAAATTATTATACAACGTGCTTAATGCTTAATTTTATCAGTCAAATGAAATTCTGATCTCTGGTTAAGGTTTAGGTCGGACAAACCGCCTTATCACTTGTTGTATAATAAAACTCGCGTTTGATCACTTAGGAATGACGATCAAACTGTGGTTACTGTAAATTCTTGATAAAATAAGTATTTCTTAACAACAATTTGAATGACTAAGGAATTAGGAGTGAAATTGCCTGTTAAATGGTTTTGGCTAAGGAATTAGAGAAAACTACTCTGAAGAAACTGTTTTGAATTATAATAACATCGATGTTATATGATATGGAAAAAGTGGAATACCCAGCAATTCATACAACTGGCCCTAGCATTATTTCTCATATCGGTTAAACTGTTTTTATACGCTTTATATTTTTATTTCTTATCGTTTGTGAAAACAATCATCAAACCCCATATGAACTTTTGTTCAATTGAATTATTCTAAAAATTGATACTTTCTACGCAGTCCTCGAGATCGATACTCGGGATAACTCCCTTTTAATTACTACATTGGTGCAAATAGTACACTAGCTATTTTACCGATCAGTTATCATTCTATTGCATTGCCTAATCGTGCTCACGCTGGTGGACTAAGGATAGAAAACTTCGAATATGGATTAGTGATATATACACCAAGGGAATGGGTATAACCGTTTTTTTAATTCACTATGGAATTTTAGTGACAATATAATTCATGTAATACATCGAACATCAACAATAGAGAAATATGGGATTCTATACACAGCCTGACCGCTTTCGTATTATTGACAAAACACATTATTATTTTTCGCAATTAAACTTGAACCCCCTATTTAGTATTTTCTACGCATTGCACAATATTGTCTTGTTAAATAGCAGTCCTTGTGGATTCAATCTTTTTATTACTGCTACATTATCAATAGACTTGTTGAGAAGTAATTAAGTTTTTGGTGTCATCGTCATGGACCATTGATAATTTCAACAAGGCAACGCTTGTGCAATGTTTGTTTATTTAGTTTTTTATTTTTGTTTTATTTTCTCGTAATTGCAGTGCTACTAAGGTATTTATTTTATGTGTATGTGCATCTCAGGATCAACATTGATATCGTTTGATCCAGAAATTGAAAGAACTGCACGTGCTACCAGGAGAGCAGTTAGAGAAGAAACTCTAGCTCAAAGGATCTTAGTAGAATACAATCCACTAATTTCTTCGTACTTTGAAGAGAAAATCACCAAGGAAGTCGTGCCATCACCCAATATAGGAGAATATTGCAAAAGGACCGACGAAAGACAAGTGTCTAGATGGTTTGTACCGACAAACCCAACTAATTTTGATATAAAAACAAAATTGTACTTTCAGGTTTAAGAGATAATTCGTTCTACGGGAGTGAAATTAAAGATTAATGGGAGCATCTTGCTCGCTTCTACAAAATAACTTCAATGTACAGACAAGTTGAAGTCACGAAAGACCAAGTTAAGATAAGGTTGTTTGGGTTCTCGCTAATTGGAAGAACCAAGGATTGGTTACTTTTCCTTCCAAATGGAACTATACAAACATGGGAAGATCTGGAGGATAAATTCTTAAAGATATTTTTCACCACCACTCAGTTTGCCAAGCGAAGAGTGGAAATTACAAATTTAAAGCAGCAGGAAACCAAATTGTTGTATCACTCGTGGGAAAGGTTTAAAATTTTATTACGCATGTGACTGAATCATAATATGAATAACACGGAGAAAATGTGGAATTTTATCAAAGGTCTCAAGAGTCAAACATGCATTCTGCGAGATGCTTTTTCGAGAGGTACAATTAGAACAATGATCGAACCACAAGTTAAAGACCTGATTGAAAAGACGTGCTTAAACTAATATCGTTCAAAGAGCGAAAGGTCAATACAATTGAAAATGTAGGCACGCCCAAATGTATGTTAGTTGTTGATAGTCATATTATACTTCTAGCCCAAATTGAATTATTAAATAAAAGCTAGCTGAAAGCAGCTTGAGTAAAGCTAACGTGAGTCAGGTACAAGCACTTAGGTGTGATTTCTATGGAGAGAGACATGCAAATGGAAGATACTCTTTGGAAGGCTCAAGTGAAGAAGCTCAATTTGCAAATTTACATAAAAATAACCCTTATTCCAACACCTACAATCCCAGGTGGAAGGATCACCCAAATTTCAGATGGAGCAATAACCAAAATACAAGTGCTAGTCAAGGTATTCAACAAAACCAACAAGCTCCAGTCCAAAGGAAACCTTCACAACTGGAAGAGACCCTACAAAAATTCATCTAGACCACTCATATCAGTTTTGATTAAGTGAATAAACAACATGAAACAATGAGTAAGAACCGTGATACGTCTATAAAAAATTTGGAGATGCAAATTGGTCAGTTGTCTAGACAAATAACTACTTTACCTAGCTCGTGTGGAGGATTTACATGTAATATTATGGATAATCCTAAAAATGAGTCTTGCAAGGCTGTAGAAACAAGTTTTGAGGTGATTACCAACATGGGTGAGGATGAAATAGTGGAAGAGGATTTGATGGAAAAGGAAAAAGTGAGGACTGAAAAAGAGGAGATTAAAAATCAGGGTGACCAAGCTGAGAAGGGAGTCACCATTGAATAATTAATAGATAAAAACTCTCATTGGAGAAGGAATAAGCAGATCCTTAATGACCTTAATCCAAAACTACATGATTATATAAAACCACCATAGATGAGCACGCTTCAGATAAGTATTTCTTTTCATGAAGTTTTAGCGCTAATGGGATACGGAAGTGCCCTAAACACTTCCACCAAAGGGTACAAAGTAGAAGTTGGTCAAAGAATAGGTGAACATGAATGAGAAAGTTGATACGGCAATGCCCCAAATACTGCCACCAAAGATGAAAGATCTAGGTAAGTTTACTATCGGTTGTACCATTGGTGGAGTAAAAATCCCACACGCTATGTGAGATTTAGAATCTAGTATAAATGTAATGCCACTAGATAAGGTTAAGGAACTGAACTTTGTCGAGCCAAGTGAGATACTCTTTACTTTAGGTCAGAGGCGCAGATCGAGAGACACATGCATGTTTATCCATAAAGAATAGGTCGAGAGCATATTCTTCGAACACCGAAGGCATTGTAACTGGGTAACCTGGAAATAAGTTCTTAACTTTCCCAGTATGTGACTTTGCAGTTGGGTAAGGCCCCAAGAATGTAAAGAGTTTGCCATATAGAGAAAAAGGAATAAGTACCTGGTTCGCCCAGTTGGATATTTTTTCTTATTACAATGGTGGTTCACGTACAAAATCCCTCCCTTCATCATTTTCTTATGGAAAAATCGTGAATGTTAAAGGATTATTACCAATGTCAAACTTTGGAGTTGGAGTTTTGGCTGCTATTGTTGAAGATAATAGTTTTTGCAAAAAGAAAGTGAAAGGTTTGTCTGTGCAAGAGAGTTAAAGAAGTGCATTAACTAAGAAGATGCAAAGAAGAGTGAAGCTAAGTATTTATAATCTCAATTGCTGGTCAAAATCAGACACATGTCTTACGTGTGAGATACTGGAACAATTTTGTGTGTTATGAAGTGGTAGCATTAATGTGAGTGGAGGAGTTAGTGAAGATATGGACATTCATATTTTCCTAGAAACTAGGAGTGATTATGAGATTTTGAGAAAATCTTATGGAAAATGACAAAGCGCAATAAAGTGGTAATGATGACGATGACGTCAGCGGTGAAGTTGAAACAGTGTTAAAAAAATACTAAAAAATTCCACTTTTCTCTTTTCTAATCTAAATCGAAACATGGAATTTTGGGGGGAAATTTGTTACCTTGGATTTTTGAAATAAATAATAATGGTAAGCAAGACACAAAGGAATGCCATGATGAGTTATGAAGTCTAATGTGGTTGATTGTGACCATAGGTTAAATTGGTAATTTTGGTTTGTCGAAGGGTGGTTTAACAATTCCCACTCGAACACTAGTCAAAGATCAAGGGGAATTTATGAAGTATGGACTTAGTAAAATTTCCAATATTTGGGTTGGTTATTTTGATCAGTCAGACGTGGATAAGACAAGGTGGTTATTCAGAGACACGTGAAAGTCCGTCGAAGATAATTGTTGCATGGGTACGAAACGTGACGCAATGTGTCTAGTCGACCATTATGGGTAGTTATTTTTAGACTAGTATATAAGCAGAAGTTTGCTTATGTTTTATAGGTCCATAATTGTACTAAAAATACTGCAAACTGAAAGTATATGTGTATTCAGAAACGATTGAGGAAGTATGTACATATGCATTCCACATTTATGAATTTCAAGCATTTTACATTTAAGTTCTTACTGCATTAAAGTTAATTTTTGTCATTTTACCTTTAAATATTTGCATTTTGATTTTAGTCACTTTATTTGAAAAGCTTTTACATTTCGATTTCACTTAAGTTCAAATCATTATCTTTCAAACACTGTTATTCGATTTCGACAGGAACATGTTAAAAAACTACAATTCACGCAAATATGTTGCAGGATATTTTCGAGTTTGATCCATTAAGTATTACTAAAAACTTGTTTTATTTACCAAATTCAACAGTAAACAGCTAGTATGGGTGACTCAACTATGGCTCCAATCCTTACTGAATAAGCTTAACACTTTTTAACTCAGCAAGTGACGATGGAAGAAGTTACTTATGCGGTGGATCAAATGCACCCTTTCTAGGTGCCTGGCGCTGATGGATTCCATGCTATTTTCTTTAAACATTTTTTGCATATAGTGGAAATGATGTTGTCCAACTTATATTAGATTCTTTTGTGACAGGTGTCGCATCCGCGAAAAACAACCGGCGGGCTAAAACAAAAACACAAACAGAGCCGCCACTGCGCGTTATTTATCCCAAGATAGGGAAAGGAAACGCTCAGAGAAACCTGGAAAAAGCATGGTCTCGCGACCAAAGAGAAAGGGTAAGGGAGTCGGTTACGCAAGGGGAAGGTATTAGCACCCCTCACGTCCGTCGTACTCGACGGGATCCACGTTCTAAAAGAAAGAAAAGGTTGCTAAAACATCACACACACACACCAGGAGCGCAGGTGGGGTTAAGAGGAAGAGGGCTCGCTAGGACATCGCGTCCTATGCCTACATATCTCGTCTGGAACGAGAATCAGAGCTACTGTAGTTCGGCTCACGCACGCCAAACAACACACGCACACAAACAGGCAAACATGGAGCCTGAATGCCAATCACTGGGCTTACATCAGCATCCGAACCAAAACACACACTCACTGGAACCCAGATGCCACTTGATGGACTTACACCGGCTTCCAAGCACACAACAAGAACAAACAAACAACAAGTTGCTAAGGAGTCGAGAACTCGAGCCTAGCAATTGTCAGACAAACACACACAAAAAGGAAAAAAAAGTGCCCGGAGAGACCTCGCACGGTCTCCTGCCTACGTACCTCATCTGGTATGAGGATCAGGGCGACGTA
Source organism: Lathyrus oleraceus (assembly GCF_024323335.1). Classification (NCBI taxonomy): domain Eukaryota; kingdom Viridiplantae; phylum Streptophyta; class Magnoliopsida; order Fabales; family Fabaceae; genus Lathyrus; species Lathyrus oleraceus. The sequence goes on from NC_066579.1 coordinate 452,855,957, forward strand.
GTTCCCCCCAACGGGGGAGAAAGGCTAGCCAGACACAAAGGAAAGACACACTACCAGGGAGCTGTACTCGAGCCTAGTGTTATCATGCATCATTGCCCTATGTTATGGTTTCTACCTACTTGCACCACAGCAAACTAATCCTATCCAGGAAGAAAGCAAGCATGCAAGCATCCACAAATCAAAACAAACATTTCAGATAGCACACACTATATCCAGTCAAGTGAGGCTCAAACAAAGGGTTTGACTGCCTAAGCAAGTCATCTGTACAAGGGTAGTGTTAGCTCTTAACCTTGCCATTGAGGGGCTAAGGTGAAGCCAGATGAAAGGTGAGTGAAGATTAGACTTCACAGCTCTTATCCCTGTCCAGGGAGAGCTTCTGACAAAGGAGTCTGGGTTCAGAAAGGTGGAACCCTTCTACACTCAAGACTCTGACACAACTGTACAAAGTACAAGATCTTGGGTTTGTGTCCCAATGCATCAAGACAGTGGTGTGAGCAGAGGGACGACTCAACAGAATAGTGGGAGATAGACTGCATATCTCTATGATCCACCAATTGCCTTAATCAAGGTCTTTACCTGCTTGGGGACGAAGTTAAACAATCACAAACATCGCCTCTTAAGGAGGACTTCAGACAGTTGCCTGGCCAAGTAACAGGCCAGGTCTTCCAGACTACATGGAGAATAGAAATTCTACCTCAATTGGTTTAAAAACCAAGCAATAGCAAGCAAGTTCTCAAGGAACTGTAAGCAACTAAATGTACCTAAAATCAATCAAGTATCATCAGTACTCAGACAAATCAACAGTAAACAGCAAATGTTAATCAGTTAATCTGTACAGTCAAACACAAGTTAATGCACATAAGTGCAAGCCATGAGCTCAAACTCAAGCATCAAACCCTACAACACAAAGTCAATGTTAGTCAAAAACAATTCATAAGTCAACTCAAATTGACTTGAAGCAATCTCCTTAAGCATTGTGCATTTCATCCTGAAAATCCACACCAAACATGAGAAACTGGACCACTAGGCCAAGCCTAGGGTCCAAAGGAGATAAAAATTTCTAAACAGCAAGTGAAAATTATCCACAATCACAATCAACCAAATTAAAAGCAAATGCAATTGGTCCCATGCTCATATCATTCATTATCATCATTTCATGCACAATTTAACATCAAACATGCAATTTGCAACTTCAAATGACCAAACAGAACTATCTCAATCAAACCCATATCAAAACAATTCAATTAATTCCACAAAAATTCACACCTAAACAGGACACATTCAATGTATAGCATGTCAATTTTCAGCTCAATTGGACAAAAGAAAGTAGGTCAATGAAAATCAAGAAGTCCAGACACATTTAAACAAGCCAACACAAGGCATCCAAACAATCATCAACTTCCAAAAATCATAAAACAGTGACAACAATTAAGAAATGAATGGGATCAAAACCACAATGTCCTATAATGTGTCTACAATGCTCATGTCAAATTTCACATTCATCCAATACACTATGAGAATTTCACAAACAAAATGCCAACATGTGTCACACAATGTTACCAAATGAGCCAACAGAGAAGAAAATTATCAATCAATTGGAAAACTCCATCAAAAATTCCAGAGAAATTCACATGTGATTTCAACATACATATGATCATCCACACAAAATTTCAGCTCAAATCAACATCTCTAAGCATTTTAAATAAAATCAAGAAGTTGACCTAGCTTGGTGTGACACAAATTGTCACACCTTAATTCAAAAATTCATAACTCCTTCACCAAGTATCCAAAAATCACAAACCACACATGAAAATCACCAGCAATGAGTCCAGAACAAGCACAAAAATTTTCATCCATTTCTTTGCAAGCATCACTATTTCATGAAGGATTTGGCAAGACATGTACAAAATGCATACATTGAAACAAACCCTAGGCCAATTAATTTTCTACACATGCAAAAATTCCACAAAAATCATGATAAAATTCTACACATTACAAGAAGAACAATGCAAAAAATCTCACCAATTTTGGACAAGAAATGAAGTCTCTATGATTTTTCTAAGTCATGGCATCAAAATGAAATAACCAAAAGAAAAAGAAAGGAAATAATAATAAATAAATTCAGATAATGGCAAACTTGTAATTCTAAAGTCACTGAGCAAAACGACGCCGTTCTGAATAGAAGCATTGGCGCGTTTTGATTGGTTAAAAGAAGGCGGTAAACACATTTTAAAACGAGGCAATGCAATTAGAAGATCAAACACATGTTCTATCGTGTTCTTCGCATGAACAATTCCAGAAATCTCCAAAAATGATGAACATCAAACTCTAACCAAATGCTACAATCTTATAACCGTTGGAACCGTCTTTCAACAAGGAGTAAGAATATGCTAATGATTTCTCTCAACTCTCACTGTAACGACGGGATCGAGCAGAAATAGAAACGAGCACAAAACTTCCAAACACGATTTCTCATTCAATAGTTAACCAATTCATAAACTAAACACATCATGCTAATCTACGTTCAAAAACCTACACAAACCACCTAACAATTTCAGCAATAGAGAGTTTCGAATTCGCACCTTGTGGAAGTGGCAGCAGTGAATCTTGACGTTTCAAGAGGTAAAAACCAAAAACAGATGCAGTAGATTGATAAGGAAGGTGAATGGAGAAAGATCCTTAGCTCGAGGTTGCTTCAATTGGAAGAATTATCAAAATGCCATGGTTATGCTCACTTGAACAGTCACGATTCTTGATGTTTTTGGCAATGGCTTAGCAAAACAGATGTAGATCTTGGCTTGTGGAAGATGAATCAAAAAGAATCAAGCCAATTGATGGAGAATTCGTGGAGAAATCTTGAAAAAAAGCTTGATGAAATTTGAGAGAAAATGGAGAAAATGGAGGGAAAGTTGGTTACAGATCTTGAGAACTGTGAAATGTTTTCAAATTCTGTTACAATTAGGATTAAATACCAAGGCCTTAATCACTTTGCTAATCTCAATTAGCAAAAACCATGTGATTAGTGAAAATGTGCATTTAGGTGCAAGGGCAAAAATGACCTTTCCAATCAACCAATGGAACAGTGAAACAATAGTCCAAGCAACTTCTATTTGGCATATGTGATGTGTTGGAAGTGGCCTTGCATTCAAATTCCAAGTATTTTGAGATTTCACATGTTCACACCAAAAATGCACTTAAATCCACTTGAATTTTGACTTTTTGCATTGACCAATTTTGATGAATTTGGACCATACACCATGAAAGTACATGTGAAATGGGGTTTGCTCATAAAAAGATCATCCATTTTGGACATTCCATGTGAAAGTTATGCCACTTTGATTATAGGCATTTTTGGAAAATGAATGGATCATAACTTGCCAACCATACATGGGAATTTCAAGTTCTTGGACTTTTTGGAAAGGTGAGAACAAGATCTACAACTTTCATGTTGAACAAATTTTCATTTGAAGCTTTTTTGGACATGTAATTTTGTGGCGAAAAACTTTCCATTTTTGGAAACTTCCATTACAAGTCACTTTCTATTTTTGGAAATTTTTGTTCTGACTTTATTTTCTTCATTCTTGAGCTTTGAAATGTCAAATGAAACTTGTTTCAACATGAATGAAGTGTATCCAACCCTCTCCCACCTCCAAATCCATAAAATCAAGCACAGTTGACCACAGTTGACTTTTCAACTGATAGATGAATTTGGCAATGCACTGATCAAGTTGAGCCCCAATCCTCTGATGAAATGGCTCAAGGATGAAACCCTAGCCTCCATAAGCTCAATACAATCATGAAATGATCCCCATATTCACTGTAGACCCCATCTCCTAGCCATGCCCTGATTGGCCCAATGCAACTGATTAGGGTTGACCAGTGGTCAAAACCCTAATCTCAAGGTATCTTGATCAATCACTTGAACTTCTTGGATGATATCAAGACCATGATGATAATGATGTATCACTTCAAACAAGATGTAGCTCAATCTCCTTGAGAACCATGAAACCCTAATTTGAACCACCCTCAGACAGTTAGTGATCCAGTCCAATGAAACCCTAGCTTGCACCATGACCTCTCATCTCCTGATCAAGACTTATGAGGATGACTTGCACAATGTAACCACATGATATGCAATATGCAATGCCTAATGACCTAAAAATGATATGCCACATGTTAAGCTAGTCCCAAGAGAGGAGGGCAAATTTTGAGGTGTTACAGTTGCCCCTATTCAATCCACTGTGAACCTGTCGATATGAACAGCCTCGGCTTTCAGATGATCAGGATGAAGAGTGATTGAATACCAAGAACAGACGAACAATTTGCACTCTGATGGGAAAAATAATTAATAACGCCTGTCAGAATCGGCAAAGAACAATCTCTAAACAAGAAAAAATCCGTCTGGAACGGATAAAGTCGGCCTGAATACCGAAACAACAATATCGACCTGGATACCAAAATAAATGGTAACGCAGGGATAACCATGGTCTGAACACCACATCCGCTCTGAATACTGAACCCCGGAATTGGAAACTGGCCTGAACGCCACTTCGGTCTGAATACCGCCTCGGTCTGAACACCACATCCACTGGGGATTATTATCTCCTCTCTTTTTTTTTTATGCTTTTCTTGAACCCCAAAATTTTTTCTTCTTTTTCATTTTCATGGTCTGAACACCACCTCGGTCTGAACACCACCTCGGTCTGAACACCGGAAAACTGGCCTGAATACCACCTCAGTCTGAACACCGGCCCGGTCTGAACACCGGAAAACTGGCCTGAATACCACTTCGGTCTGAACATCGGAAAACTGGCCTGAATGCCACTTCGGTCTGAATACCGCCTCGGTCTGAACACCGGAAAACTGGCCTGAATGCCATTTCGGTCTGAATACCGCCTCGGTCTGAACACCACCTCGGTCTGAACACCGGAAAACTGGCCTGAATACCACCTCGGTCTGAACACCGGAAAACTGGCCTGAATGCCATTTCGGTCTGAATACCGCCTCGGTCTGAACACCGGAAAACTGGCCTGAATGCCATAAGTACTTCGACCTGATCGTCGGAAACTTCTTCGATCTAGAAATCGGAAACTGGCCTGAACGCCACTTCGGTCTGGATACCGCCTCGGTCTGAACACCGGAAAATTGGCCTGAATGCCATAAGTACTTTGACCTGATCGTCGGAAACTTCTTCGATCTAGAAATCGGAAACTGGCCTGAACTCCACTTCGGTCTGGATACCGCCTCGGTCTGAACACCGGAAAACTGGCCTGAATGCCATAAGTACTTCGACCTGATCGTCGGAAACTTCTTCGATCTAGAAATCGGAAACTGGCTTGAACGCCACTTCGGTCTGAACACCGGAAAACTCTTCATACCTATCAGTATCGGCGAAGATAACAAAACAATGATAAGTGAACCGACACACATGCCACAGGCCCATGCTGGGAATAACAACCCACAAACCGGCTATTCTTTCCTTCAACCCTAGCCAACGAACACTTTGCGTTTTAGCTGGGGGTTATTCTCTCTTGTTTTTTCTTTTCGGACCCCGAAACTTTCTTTGATTAACATTCCCATCTCTGCTCGACAGAAACTTCGATTCAAAATCACGATGCCAGAACTCTTCAGAGTAACACCTTCACCTTTTGGGCAAAACCACCTCTCAAACAAATACCACGGCTTGAGACTAGCGTATGCTCGCCATAATGATGCATGATCTTTTTCTGCGCAATGCTCCATAATGATGGAAATGCTACGCGATTTATTTTTTTCTATGCAACATGCTATGCTTATTTTACATGATGAATGCATAAAAGGTAGCCCCCTTAAGGGATTCTTCTGAGGAGCACGAGACACTCCGCTGAGGAACTCCGCCAATACTCCAATTCCACCCTGCTGGGGAATAGCACTGCTGCTGGGAAAAGGTAACCCTTGCTGGGGAAGAACCTCCTTTGCACCCAATCCGCTCGGGAAACTGCTGGAGATAATAACCACCAACACTCTGTGGGGATACAACAGTCTTTGATTTGCTGGGGATATAAATCCCGACTATGCTTGGAGAACCCTCACAGATACATGTCGACTTCACTGGGGAAATGCTCACAGATAGCTCTGCTGGGGAAACAGCAACTTCCAGGCCTGGTGACTGGAGAAGCATCGATCTGACATCTGCTGGGAATAACCATCCTAACCCTGCTAGGGAAACGAATGCTACTCCGCTGGGGACGACCCATCCAATCCATACGTAGGATACACTGCTGGAGATATATTTCATTGAAACCCGCTCCACTCGGGGAATAGCAACCTCCAGGCCTGGCTGCTGCGGAAATACCGTTTTAAACAGAGCCGGGGCTAGTCACCACGGCTCGGCTAAGGGATCCCCAGACCTTTGGATCTGCTAAGGAGTTGGTCCTCTAATTCTGCTTTGTGACTTAGCTGGGGAAATGAGAGAGGTTGGTACAGAACACCCGTCGACTCGTCGAACCACGGTATCCGCCTCCCAATCTCATATCAGCTTTCCACTTTTGAGAACTCCCAGACCCGTCTGGACCTTTTCTGCTCCATTATCTTGTATTCCAAGTCGCGCCGCGCTCGACGGAGAACGAACTCCTAGAGATTATACAGACTTTTCAATCTTCCGACTTTGAAGAGTCTTCTTGATTATCATTCAAGGATCATCGTACGTCTCAACGTCTCTTCGTCATCCCTTCACATTCATTCGTCCTTGATTGGACTCCATGGGGATTGCTTTGTCAAAAGCTTCCACATCACGACCTGCAAGTGAGTGAAAATACCTAACAATTCCTGCAAAACAGATCGTTAGATAAAACCGTGCCCCGGGCGTGTCAAGATTTCAACACTTGGGTCACTCAACCTTCCGAATAAGATTTCAAGCTTTCAATCTTATAAACATGCATTGGAAGGGACCTGTATGTCTTAAAATGCAAGATTCGTTATCAAAAATAATTGGATGCTTTTGCAATCAAAGCGGTAATGAAAAACAAAAACAAAATTATTTGACTGAATATGCATTTTATTGATTGAAAAGTGTGTGGCTCAAATTGAGCAATACAAAGGAAGCAATTCCTGAAAAGAGGCAATCGCGCACAAAAGGAAAAATCTATCCTAATGGCAATGTGAAACCCGTGATCTCATCGAGTTCCAACTCGGTTACACCCCATATGTCCTCAGACTCTCCATGCTTTCTGCCTTCTGAACAAGACGCTTCTGACTGATCCCCACCGGGTATTATCCATGATGCTTTAACCAAAGCGCAAACGATCATGCGGGACGCAGTTGTTCGTTTCAATCCCTCTTTTGCCTGGACCGCCCTTTCGGGTTTTCAGTCCATCGGGAACCCTTTCTTGCCCAAGTCGCCTTCTCAGGTTTTCGACTTGCCGGGTGTACAGTTTTCTTTTATCCCTAATTTTTGCCCGAACCTTTCTTTCTGTTTTTGGTTCGCCGGGATGCCCCTTTTTGCCTGGACTATTTTATTCTTTTCGTCCAGCGGGTCTCTTTATACGAAGTATTTTTTTAACTGCGTCCGCATTCACAAGGGATGGAAAATCCTCGCCATCCATGGTCGTTAGCAACAAGGCTCCACCAGAGAAGACCTTCTTGACCACGAATGGACCTCCATAATTGGGTGTCCATTTACCCCTTCGATCGTTTTTGAGGAGGAAGGATCCTTTTCAGCACCATATCACCTACGTGATATACCCGAGGTCGCACCTTCCTGTCAAAAGCACGCTTCATCCTTTGCTGGTATAACTGTCCATGACATATGGCCGCCAGCCTCTTTTCCTCAATCAGGCTCAACTCTTCGTACCGGGTTCTTACCCATTCCGCCTCTTGCAACTTCACGTCCATCATGACTCTCAAAGAGGGAATCTGAACCTCAACCGGTAGCACGACTTCATTCCATACACCAACGAGAAAGGCGTTGCCCCAGTAGGCGCACCGAGGTTCGATACCCGGTATACAAGCTTCGTACTTGCCACATTGTCGGCGCATTCAAATGCTATCCGGGAAACGAAGGGAACATAGGATCCCTTTGGCGTAACCAAAGCACTAACTCGTCCACATTAACCCCATCAGACATCAAAACCCGTTCGGATTCGGGGTCCGGCCCCTCCTCCGGGATCGGTTACTCTCAATCTTTCGATTAGAGTACCTTGAGATGTCCTCATCAGGGAATTCAAACTTCATCGATTGATAATCATCAATGGGTTGCTGGGCGAGGTAATCAGACAATACACTCCCCTTAATCGCCTTCTGAGAGGTATACTGTATATCATATTCAGTCAGGATCATCTGCCACCTCGCAATCCGTCCGGTCAAGGCTGGCTTCTCGAAAATGTACTTGATTAGATCCATCTCGAAATCCACAAAGTGGTATGAACCAGCATATACTGTCTCGGTCGGCGAGCAGCCTATGCCAAAGTACATCAAGTTCCCCGAGCAGTGAATGTATTGTTTCACAGTCGGTAAACTTTTTGCTAAGGTAAATTGCATGCTCTTTTCGACAAGACTCGCCATGCTGACCCAATACACCTCGTAGACCCCTCGAAGGCTGTCAAGTACCAGATTAACAATCGCTCCTTCCACAGGAGGTATCAGAATCAGAGGTTCCTGCAACTTATTCTTTTATTTTTCAATGCCCCTTGGCAATCACTATTTCGCCTGACCGTTTGATTTTTTCCTTGAATGGGTTCCCACATGGCTGTTAGGTGAGATGTGAACCATGACATGTAGTTCAATCTACCTAAGAAACCACGAACCTCCTTCTCCGTTCTCGGTTCAGGCATTTCTCTTTTTTTTTTAATTTTTTTTTATTAGCAGGATCCACCTCGATTCCTCCTTTCCAATGAACCCCAGCAACTTACCGGACCGCACTCTGATAATGCACTTATTCAATTCAACCTCAGTTTGAATTATCTTAACCGGTCCAACAACTTGCCCCAGTCTGCCAGATGCCCCTCTTCTGGTTTGGGACTTTGCTATCATGTCATAACATTCAATTTCATGATGAAATCATATCATGAAACAAAGTCACCATGGCTCTCTGATACATGGCACCGGCATTCTGCTTCTCTAGAGGACGGTCTTCTCTCTATGGTAGCTTGTGCACAACGTCATCGGTATCCGACCCTGGCATATCCTGACACGACCAGGCGAAGGTACCGACATGCTCCTTTAACAGGGCTACCATTCCACCTTCGACTCGCCTCTGAAGCGGCTCCAATTTTGGCTTCCTTTCCGACTTCGGCGGTGCTTGGAATAACAATCTCGCATCGCCCCTCGAGCGGCTGAATCACCTTCTCCTCTTGTTTCAACAACCTGGCTAATATTCCAGCAGATCACAATCTTCTTCGCCTTCTTCTTCGGCATGATAGATCGGATTTTCAAAATCATACAGAGGTGTAACCAAATTCTTATCAATGAGATCCAGAGGATTATTTTTTGAAGTCGGCACGAGACAAATCAAAAAGAGGAAAAAATGAAAACAAACATTGCCATTTTTATTTGTTTTTAAACTGCAAAAATAAATGAAAAACAGGGAACACCGCTTTTAATTGAAAAACATCCATTTATTAATGATGCAAAATGTTGCAAAATGAAACATGAGGTGGCCCTTACAATGGACCATTACGTTTCGGGCAAAACGTATGGCTTTCATGCAGATAAAACTGAAAACAAGAAATTATTACTCTTCAGGATGAGTGACAGTGATGATCTTTTTTAGGCCTTCCAGCTCTGGATTCCCATCCCTGGTGCGCACGGCTTTATCCACAACCCCAGTTCACAGTCGCTATCAGTCTCTTCCCCCACCGCACAGACGCGGTCTGAATCCTCAGCAATTGCACTCACCGTCGCCTGACCATGTGCCAGCATGGGATCGGCATTAACATTCCATGATAGTGTAAAACTGAGGGCCTTGGAATCCACCAGGTCTTGGACAGTATGCTTAAAGGCTCTACAACCCTCAATGTTATGTCCCGGCGCACCAGAATGGAATTCACACCTGGCGTTCTCATTATAGTTAGGTGGCCTCTGATCTGATCTCAACGGAGCTAACATCCTTGGCCGAACCAACCCAAGATCCACCAACCTTTTAAACAGAACAGCATATGGCATGGGTGGCTTGTCAAAATGGCGATCAACCCCCTTTCCTCTCACTTGGCTCCCAGCTCCCTGTGCTTTCTGTGGAGTTGGCTGAGGCTGCTGTCGGACCGACTGCTTACCAGCAGGGATGGTTACCGCAGTAGTGTGCTGGTAATAACGATCCCTACCACGTCCTCTCTGGGCATGCATAGACACAGCACTCGCGCCATCCTCCTTCTTAGGCTGACCATCACCAAAGGATTTCTTCGGTCCAGACGACGAAGTGTTTCCTTGTATGTTCCCCATCTTCAGCCAGTCTTCAATCCTCCCCACCTTCTCGGCAATCGCTTTCTGCCCTAAGGCGAACTCTTGCATGACATTGATCAGCTCTCCCATCTTCTCTTTCAGCTCGAGAATGTCTGCGTTAGGCGGATTCATCATTCCTGTGTCAATCAAACAGGTTAGAAACTGATACCTGCAAAACAGAAGACAAGTTATTATGGTTTATGCATGAATGCAATGTCCATCCCCATGAGGAACACTTTATCTCTTGATCCTGGCTTCATTGAGACAAATAATAATCCGGCAACAATATTCTGATATTCAGCATTTGATTTCATCATACAGATCAGAAATATATGATTCAGCAAAATACCGCCCAACCATGTGTGTGCTTGTGTGAGTGCATACGGTAAAGCAAATAAAGCTTGAAGATCAATCACTGAATGAAAAATCACCATCACATAACAAAATGCACAATAAGTGCCATAGTCATACATCAAAGCTGATACAAATCCCCAGAATCGAGAAAGAAATACAAGCAAAATGAATTCCGTCAACCAGCCTGACGGTAATCCACACAAATGACAAAGCTAGCATGATGAGGGTCCCCCAGATGGCCCTATCTCATCAACCATCTTCGCGAACTCTGCGGCGAACCTGAGCTCGGTATTCTCCTGCTGTAATCTCCCCACCTCTTTCTGGTGAATCTTCATCTGCCTGAAGCAATGATCTCTCTCAACAATGTAATGATCTCTCTCGGCGATGATCTTCACATTCTCTGTTTCCTTAGTCTTCAGCTTTGCTTCCCACTCAGCAACAAGAACTCGGACTCTGTCGTCCCTCTGATCTCTCACGAGGATTTGCCTCCTCTTCTCCTCTTCAATGACCTTTGCAGCTCTGGCTAGCTTCTCCTTAGTGATGTCGTGCTCTCTGGTAGATGACGCTAAGGCTTGGCTGATCTTCCCATAATAGGCAGTATCCATCTCAAAGCGCTTTGCTTCCATGGCATGTCGCTTGTCTTGATCTTCCATCTTCACTTTGATCTCCTGGTTAGCCGTCTGAATTCGAGCAACACTCATTTCCAATTCAGCTTTCTCTGTAAGCAACTGATCTCTGGCCCTCTTCATCTCGAGGAATTCTTTCATACTAACAGTGGAAGTCGGACCCTCAATCATAGGACACCCAGGATCACCTCCCGGAAATGGTAGAAGTGTGAGCTCTATCCTCTTCCGCAACCAATCATCAAATAGAGGAAAATACCGACAGTTAACCTTGCCAAACGGAACCTTTCCTTTCCTTTGAATGTTACGCCACGACCCAGACACCTGCATCAACTTGGCCTGATCTGAAGGAGAATTGCGGTCCAAAACGCAGCGGAAATTAAAATTTTCTCCTTTAGAGATCCTTACGAATGGTCATGATCAGTGATAGAGTATTTACCTCTTGTGACGGTTGAAACCTTTGGTGCAGATCTCTTGTGACGATCAAAACCCTTTGATGCAGATCCACGAAACGATCACGAACGTTGAACGATGACAACGTCTCTACTCAGTCCACACGAACGGTTTCCTTCAATCTCAGTGCTAGCTGGTACGAATGAAGGCTTTGAGTGAGAGAGAGAGAGAGAGAGTGAAAACGAAAAGAATGCAACCGCAATTTATGCTTCTGCACAAGGGTTCTATTTATAGAACCACTTGTGTGGGCTTCAAGCTAAAAGCCCACTTAAGTGTATTTTGGCCCATATCTTATAATATGCCCAAAATCACTTAAGCCCATGGTACCTTACCATATTTCGTATTCTACTCAAGTACACCGTACCTTACGATGTTCTATAATCCACTTAAGGGCACCGTACCTTACGGTATTCCTTAGTTACTCTATCTCTCATCAATCCGTCCTTTGTGTGTGACCCTGTAGGTTTTCGTGACGTTGGCAATTATATTAAATCACGCATTTAATATAATAAACAGTGAGCGGTATCTAGCAACACATCACTGCTACCCAAGACACGAAAATGTCAAGTGATCTGACAAAACCTTCTGTGATAATAATTATGTGTATAATTACCCTTTTGCCCTTATGTCTATATTGAACACAAGGCATAGACCGTGTCATCCTTGTCCAGTTCAATATTGGGCCCATAGACATTTATCCTGTTATGCAGGATGGGCAAATTCCATCTAGGTCACTCATGTCCCTCAGCATGCTTCGTGGAGTACCCATCAACTGCCTTTATGGTTATCCAGTTACGGACAACGTTGGATCAGCAATAAAGCACTCGACTCTACATCTAGGGTCCATAGTGGTTTCAGGTCGAAGAGTGGAATACACTATTATCACCATGAGAATAACTTATGACACCTTGCATAACTTTCTATATAGTATTCTCATAGCGGGTCAATCCGGTATAAATATTACTCCTAATATTCATATCTATGTTTAAGACTTGATAACTCTTTATCCATGATCCATGAGATGTGATCATCAGTCTACAAACATAATAGTCTTAATGCTTTAATGTTATCCCACTTCACACTAAAGCTCGACTACGGATACTTTAGGAATAGTGTCCTTATGTTTAATGTGTTCTCATGATTAAGTCACACTTAATACATTAAACGGACTATCTATTCCAGGGACTTTATTAATCAACCATAATAAAGAGAATGCCTTTTATTATTCGATACAAGTACCAAAATGTATTGGCCTCTAGGGCTTACACCAACAATCTCCCACTAGCACTAGAGCCAATCAGGCATACCCCGTATGCCCATTGATCTAGTATGGCCATCATGCTTCTGCTGCGCAAGAGGCTTTGTCAGTGGGTCAACTATATTGTCAAGTGTAGGTACTTTACATATTTTCACATCTCCTCTATCTATTATCTCTCGAATGAGATGATAACACCTAAGTATGTGTTTGGATCGTTGGTGAGATCTAGGCTCCTTGGCTTGTGCGATAGCACCATTGTTATCATAATAGAGACCAATGGGATCCACAATGCTAGGGACTATGCCAAGTTCACTAATGAACTTTTTGATCCAAACAACTCCCTTTTCTGCATTTGAGGCAGCAATATACTCGGCCTCGGTTGTAGAATCAGCAACCGTATCTTGCTTTGAAATTTTCAAACTCACAGTGCCACCATTTCAGCAAAACACATAACCATTGGAATCATTCATATTAAAGCGTCTCAGCACCTTGTCTATGTACTCTGACTTAGGCCAAGCATTTTATGATCTATCTCTATAGATTCTGATTCCTAATATATAGGCTGCTTCACCTAGGTCCTTCGTGGAAAAGCATTTCCCTACCCAAGACTTTACTTGTTGCAGGGTAGGGATATCGTTTCCAATAAGTAATATGTCATCTACATATAATACCAGGAATACGATCATGCTCCCACTAACCTTCTTGTAGACACAAGGCTCATCTTCGTTCTTGATGAATCCATATTGTTTTACTGTTTCATCAAAACGAAGATTCCATGAGTAGGTCACGAGCTCATCTTGATCCATGAGTAATACATCACCTTGATCAGATATCCATATATCTCAGGTAGGTGACGTATCCTGCCTGACCTACGCTGGTCTTGTTCTACTTGAGCAGGTTGCTCTTACACAACTACTTGTGTTTCCTGCTCCAATTCCTCCATAGGTGTGTCGATGCTTTGTGATTCTTGAATTTCTTCAAGCTCTACTTTCCTCCCACTGGTTCCTTTGGAAATAAAATTATTTTCTAGGAAAACTCCAGTTCGAGCGACAAACACTTTGCCCTCAGAAGGATTGTAGAAGTAATACCCTCTTGTTTCTTTAGGATACCCCACAAATAAGCATTTGTCAGATTTGGGCTCAAGCTTAGTTGAAATTTGTCGTTTCACATAAACTTCGCAACCCCAAATCTTCATGTAAGACATATGTGGTCTTTTACCACTCCATATCTCATATGGTGTCTTATCAACCTTTTTGGATGGAACACGGTTAAGTGTGTAAGCTGCTGTCAATAGTGTATGTCCGCAAATGGAGTTTGGAAGATCAACGTGACTCATCATGGATTTAACTCATTAGGTTTCATCCTTTTAGTATTAATGTTATAAGTTGGCATTATGAGATCAAGGACATATAGTCCATTGCTCACTTGTGCAGTAGCATAGAATATATCATTCAAATAAATTGAGCAACAATTGTTCTTTATTATAAATGAAAAACCAAACTTGTCCAAACAAGAAATGGAAATAATATTCCTGCTAATTGCAGATACATAATAACAGTTCTCTAACTGAATTATAAAACCACTAGGTAAAGTTAATAAGATCCTACGGCTAAAGTAGCAACCTTTGCTCCATTGCCAACTCGTAGGTCAACTTCACCTTTTGCCAAATCTCTACTCCTTTTCAGCCCCTGCACATTTGTACAAATGTGAGAACCGCATCCAGTATCTAATACCCATGATGCAGAAGTAGATAAGTTAATAACAAAAAATACCTGAAGTTGAAGTCTCTACTCCATTCTTCTTATCTTCCAGGTACTTTGGGCAGTTCCTCTTCCAGTGTCCGGTCTTACCGCAATAGAAGCAGGTGCCTTCTTTTGCTATGCCTCCACTAGGCTTTAAAGCAGCAACGGTGGGTTTGGGTTTGGCAACTTCCTTGCCCTTCCCTTTATCACCATGCTTAGTGGGCCTATTGTTCTGTCTCTTTCCATTTCCGATCATCAGAATGGACTTCCCTTTTGACTTCAGATTCTGCTCGGCAGTTCTTAACATGGCGAGCAGTTCAGGAAGAGATTTGTCCATATCAATCATATTGAAATTTAGGACAAATTGACTGAAACTATCTGGCAACGATTGCAAGATCAAATCAGTTGCAAGTTCCTTTTCGAGGGGAAAACCCAATCTCTCAAGGTTTTCTACATACCCAATCATCTTGAGTACATGGGGACCTACAGGGGCTCCCTCAGCTAACTTGCTTTGAAAAAGGGCTTTTGAAACTTCAAACCTCTCATGCCTAGCTTGCTCTTGATAGAGCAACTTCAGGTGTTCGATCATATCGAATGCTGACATGTTCTCATGTTGCTTTTGCAATTCTGAGTTCATGGTAGCCAGCATGAGACAAGCAGTTTCATTGGCATCATCGACATGCTTCTTATAAGCATCTCTTTCTGCCTTAGGTGCAGAACTAGGAGGTTCCTCTTCAGGAACAGGTGTCTCCAAGACATACAGCTTTTTATCATGTTTGAGGACAATCCTCAGGTTTCGGTGCCAATCCAGAAAATTTGTCCCAGACAATTTTTCCTTGTCAAGGATTGATCGCAAGATGTTGTTAGAGGTGTTTGCTGTCATGGTTATCTACATAAGGATTAAGAAAATATAAGTATCATTGACATATTTAATTAGGCCTTTAATCAAATATGCTCCCACTATTTTACTCAAAACAAATGACCCTCATCATTTGATTCGGAAAATCCCGTTGGAAGATTTTCTAGTGGGTCGAGATCCATATTTCACTTCGTTCTAAGTCCGCGTAGGCGGATTACACAAAACTAGGTTATTTAGGTAGGAACTCCTTCCAATTGTATCTCATACAACTCTCGAAAATTTCAATTGGGTGAATAACTCCTTATTCCAATCCATCATATGGATTATTCCCAACTCTTGCTTCTAAACATATATAAGAAAATTATAATCAAGTTTGACTCATCGTTTTAGCAGTTGGATATTACAATTATCCCATCGCACCTTAACTAATACAAAACATGCACCTCGCGTAGGCGAAACCTACATATCCGATACCAGTCTTGATGAGTGCTAAAACTTGGAAAGCAAACACATATAATCTTATTATAATTTGTTTAGTTAAGTTTGACCCATTGTTTTAACAGTTGGATATTACAATTATCCCATCGCACCTTACTAATATATAGATCATGCACCTCGCGTAGGCGAAACCTACATTATCCATTACTAGTCTTGATGAGTGTTAAAACTTGGAAAGCATAAACTTAATATTTAATTTTGAGGGAATTGCAATTGTACTGATCTCACCGGCTTGTTTATCATATAAATCGTCTCTCACATGCATCAACATACATTCACATACATTCACATGCATCAACATACATACACAATGAAATGAAACAGTTATGGCCCCTAGCGCAATTGTTCTCCCAAGCCAATGAGAGAACCTAAGCTAACCTAATAACGATCTAAGCTTCTCCAAGCAAGATCTTCAAGGTTGTCCTCCTTTGATCTTCAAGGTTGTCCTCCTTTGAAATTGAAATCTTCTCTTTCTTCATAACATTGTCTTCTTCTCTTTCTTCATAACATTACATTCCAGAAGAAACTCGTTTTACATACGAGGGATTGAGATGAGAAAAGAAGTTACATTAAGAGATCAAAAGGAGAGGCACGACACGCAGGTCGTATTTAAAAACCCAAAACAAAATAAAGGACAACTAAGGCCATAACTGATCACCACAAGGCAATAATAATAAACACATTGTTATTATTAAATTTTAATTCCTTTAATTAATTAAAACCAAATTAAATTTCGGCGACCGATCACACTACGCAGAATTTTAATGAACAATTCATTTGAAATGGACATTGTTTTTGCATCCACACAACTCTTGCGCAGGCACAAAACAGAAACCCCAAAATTTTGACTCTGGGAGTGTGACGACCGTCACAGGCGTGTGACGACCGTCACAGGCAATGTGAGTGTGACGAGCGTTACAGGGTTGTTACGACCGTCACAGGTCAAAACAGAAATGCCTAAAATTCTGTGAGTCTGTTACGACCGTCACAGGTCAATCTATGGGTCTGTTACGAACGTCACGCGTCTTGTTACGACCGTTACGCATCCAGTTTGTTACGCTTGTTATGCTCGTCACACGAGCTTCACGCGGCCAATTAACAAACTTTGAAACAGTCAACACACGTGTTCCAAAAACCCTAAATTGACAACTCCTTGACGGCACAACCCTTGCGCCGTCACCAACCCTAATGCGCCAATTTCAGACCGTCAAACACGCCTCGATTGTTGATTCAGTATGATTGATCAACATGTCATTGCTTCACCATACTAATGTCGGATTTCGAAGCAAATGACCATTGATCGCTCAAAGGAAAACAATCATTTAGTGTTCGAATGAATGAAATAGAAACAGTATATCACATATACTGTACTTTGCATTAGGATTACTTATATCATATATAAGTTGATCGGTCTCAATTGCGTAACCTATGGACGATCGATGTATCGCTGCTTCACCATACTAATGTCGGATTCCGAAGCATAGTCAACATCAATCATCCAACTCGTACACTCATGATGCCAAATTTAATTACCCGTTTAATTAATTGATTCATTCTGTCTTTTAATCATATTAATACAGAAATTAAACACCTATCCGAGTCATGGTTTCGTAAGTGGCTCTGATACCACTGAAGGAGAATTGCGGTCCAAAACGCAGCGGAAATTAAAATTTTCTCCTTTAGAGATCCTTACGAATGGTCATGATCAGTGATAGAGTATTTACCTCTTGTGACGGTTGAAACCTTTGGTGCAGATCTCTTGTGACGATCAAAACCCTTTGATGCAGATCCACGAAACGATCACGAACGTTGAACGATGACAACGTCTCTACTCAGTCCACACGAACGGTTTCCTTCAATCTCAGTGCTAGCTGGTACGAATGAAGGCTTTGAGTGAGAGAGAGAGAGAGAGAGTGAAAACGAAAAGAATGCAACCGCAATTTATGCTTCTGCACAAGGGTTCTATTTATAGAACCACTTGTGTGGGCTTCAAGCTAAAAGCCCACTTAAGTGTATTTTGGCCCATATCTTATAATATGCCCAAAATCACTTAAGCCCATGGTACCTTACCATATTTCGTATTCTACTCAAGTACACCGTACCTTACGATGTTCTATAATCCACTTAAGGGCACCGTACCTTACGGTATTCCTTAGTTACTCTATCTCTCATCAATCCGTCCTTTGTGTGTGACCCTGTAGGTTTTCGTGACGTTGGCAATTATATTAAATCACGCATTTAATATAATAAACAGTGAGCGGTATCTAGCAACACATCACTGCTACCCAAGACACGAAAATGTCAAGTGATCTGACAAAACCTTCTGTGATAATAATTATGTGTATAATTACCCTTTTGCCCTTATGTCTATATTGAACACAAGGCATAGACCGTGTCATCCTTGTCCAGTTCAATATTGGGCCCATAGACATTTATCCTGTTATGCAGGATGGGCAAATTCCATCTAGGTCACTCATGTCCCTCAGCATGCTTCGTGGAGTACCCATCAACTGCCTTTATGGTTATCCAGTTACGGACAACGTTGGATCAGCAATAAAGCACTCGACTCTACATCTAGGGTCCATAGTGGTTTCAGGTCGAAGAGTGGAATACACTATTATCACCATGAGAATAACTTATGACACCTTGCATAACTTTCTATATAGTATTCTCATAGCGGGTCAATCCGGTATAAATATTACTCCTAATATTCATATCTATGTTTAAGACTTGATAACTCTTTATCCATGATCCATGAGATGTGATCATCAGTCTACAAACATAATAGTCTTAATGCTTTAATGTTATCCCACTTCACACTAAAGCTCGACTACGGATACTTTAGGAATAGTATCCTTATGTTTAATGTGTTCTCATGATTAAGTCACACTTAATACATTAAACGGACTATCTATTCCAGGGACTTTATTAATCAACCATAATAAAGAGAATGCCTTTTATTATTCGATACAAGTACCAAAATGTATTGGCCTCTAGGGCTTACACCAACATGATCGCCCTCAGCTGAGAAGTAAAAGGACTCCTGAATCTCTCGCTCGAGAGGCGGAACTTCCATAGCGAATCCCATCTGTCTCCTAAGAAGTGTCGGGTTGTAATTAATGCAACCTGAACCCCTATGAGAGGCACATTGGGAAATCTCCCACAGCTATATATGAAATCCCGTCCAGCCATACCATTATGAGTCCAAGCAATGTCATCAGCCCGCAAACCCATCAATCTGACAGACCACTTGACCGTAGGATCAAGATGAGCAAAAGCACCTCTGGAAGGCAAATACCCCATAAACCACCTGAATAGAAACTGAGCACAGCACCGAATCAAACCCCCACGCCGCTTCTCGTTCCTGTTATGAACCGAGTAATAGACATCTCCGATCAGAGTAGGAATGGGGTTTCTCTGCATGAACAATCTGATAGCATTATGGTCGACAAAGCTCCTCTGATTAGGAAACAGAATAATCCCATAAATGCTTACAGCAATCACCGCACAAACCGTCTTCCAATTGCCCACTGCAGCCTGTTCCTTGGCTTTTGCCTCCAAGAAACTCAAATGAAAACCCGGTAATTTTCCTTTCTCTTTCAAACCCTCCTTGACCATCTCCGGGCTCAAATAAAGAGCACGGGAAATCCCCAGGACATCAGGCTCTCTCTTAATAGCACAGAAAGGAATCTGATCGCGGATCTGAACACCCAGGATGCTAGCATAATCCTCCATCAGAGGTCCCAACAAATAGTCCGGAAATACAAAGCATCTCAGCCCCGGGTCATAGAACTGGAGAAGAGTATGAATGGCGCTCCTGTCACTGTCAGTGAGTCTGAAAACCATCTTCAGGATACTACCGTATGACTCTCTGAACATCCCCACATGGTTGGACGTAATCAATGCTATCATCTCCTTCAGCACACCAATCTCTGGGTCGAAGAAACTGTAGGCAACATCAGGCTTCAAACCGGCCCTCATATCTGAGCAGAAAGTCTCTCAACCAGGATCTCGATCAAAAATGTCCCTGCATATGGATAAACATGTGTTAGATGCAGGTAAATGCAATGTTAATGATGCTGATGAATGAATGCAATGCATTGCCATCCTCCAAGTCATCTGATCATCTGTTGCTCTGAGTCACAGCCCTGATTTCTGAACTGATCACAACCATCTGAGGGAACATGTATCCACAAATCCATCTCAAGGGTTCCGAAATAAACGGAAGAAAGATACATCATCATCATCACCAAACAATCTCTGAACAGATACCCATAATCATCTGACTCGGCCCGGGGAATCCTGAAATAAACGGATCCCCACTGATAAATAACTCGGACAACACTCCGGCGTCTCGGCAATAAACGGCCATAAATCCGACTTATAAATATGACTCTGATCCACGGAACAAAAAGTCACCATCAAAGTCACCATCTGAACATGCATCTGAAAGAATTACCCTCCCCTCACAGGTAAATTCTAATCAGGTCATCCTAAGGCGGATAATAGTCTCGACAATCGGGCGGAGATACTCAATGGGTTTGCCCTTTCGGGTGTGCCATTGTAGCTCCCTTAAGATCGTCTAAACCCAAGATCCGGGAAATGATCGGTCACCAGAGTCAATAGCCCAGAAGAGATAACTAAACCAAAGTGGAGTATTCCACAATGGAAACCTCTCCAATGAACCTCGTCCGGCTTGTGGCATGTCACGTTGCAACAATATGCTGAGAAAGCAAATGAGGAACGTGAGACCATACTAATCCTAGGTGTATACTCGGGCCTGGGTTTTAGCCCCACTCAGAACACCCACCCCAAACAGAGGAACCACCTGCACAGAGGACGGCAACACCATGATAGTATGATGCATGCAAATATTTATGCAAATATATACACTGTTAGAATAATAAATGCAATAAATAAAGCACAAGCAACCTAGACTATCCTAGAGCGCTAGGAGAGACTCGCTTAGGGAAAATGGACCAGCACCGGTCAACATCTTGTCAGCGTGCCCAGCAGAGTCGCCAGCTGTCGCATCCGCGAAAAACAACCGGCGGGCTAAAACAAAAACACAAACAGAGCCGCCACTGCGCGTTATTTATCCCAAGATAGGGAAAGGAAACGCTCATAGAAACCTGGAAAAAGCATGGTCTCGCGACCAAAGAGAAAGGGTAAGGGAGTTGGTTACGCAAGGGGAAGGTATTAGCACCCCTCACGTCCGTCGTACTCGACGGGATCCACGTTCTAAAAGAAAGAAAAGGTTGCTAAAACATCACACACACACACACCAGGAACGCAGGTGGGGTTAAGAGGAAGAGGGCTCGCTAGGACATCGCGTCCTATGCCTACATATCTCGTCTGGAACGAGAATCAGTGCTACTGTAGTTCGGCTCACGCACGCCAAACAACACACGCACACAAACAGGCAAACATGGAGCCTGAATGCCAATCACTGGGCTTACATCAGCATCCGAACCAAAACACACACTCACTGGAACCCAGATGCCACTTGATGGACTTACACCGGCTTCCAAGCACACAACAAGAACAAACAAACAACAAGTTGCTAAGGAGTCGAGAACTCGAGCCTAGCAATTGTCAGACAAACACACACAAAAAGGAAAAAAAAGTGCCCGGAGAGACCTCGCACGGTCTCCTGCCTACGTACCTCATCTGGTATGAGGATCAGGGCGACGTAGTTCCCCCCAACGGGGGAGAAAGGCTAGCCAGACACAAAGGGAAGACACACTACCAGGGAGTTGTACTCGAGCCTAGTGTTATCATGCATCATTGCCCTATGTTATGGTTTCTACCTACTTGCACCACAGCAAGCTAATCCTATCCAGGAAGAAAGCAAGCATGCAAGCATCCACAAATCAAAACAAACATTTCAGATAGCACACACTATATCCAGTCAAGTGAGGCTCAAACAAAGGGTTTGACTGCCTAAGCAAGTCATCTGTACAAGGGTAGTGTTAGCTCTTAACCTTGCCATTGAGGGGCTAAGGTGAAGCCAGATGAAAGGTGAGTGAAGATTAGACTTCACAGCTCTTATCCCTGTCCAGGGAGAGCTTCTGACAAAGGAGTATGGGTTCAGAAAGGTGGAACCCTTCTACACTCAAGACTCTGACACAACTGTACAAAGTACAAGATCTTGGGTTTGTGTCCCAATGCATCAACACAGTGGTGTGAGCAGAGGGACGACTCAACAAAATAGTGGGAGATAGACTGCATATCTCTATGATCCACCAATTGCCTTAATCAAGGTCTTTACCTGCTTGGGGACAAAGTTAAACAATCACAAACATCGCCTCTTAAGGAGGACTTCAGACAGTTGCCTGGCCAAGTAACAGGCCAGGTCTTCCAGACTACATGGAGAATAGAAATTCTACCTCAATTGGTTTAAAAACCAAGCAACAGCAAGCAAGTTCTCAAGGAACTGTAAGCAACTAAATGTACCTGAAATCAATCAAGTATCATCAGTACTCAGACAAATCAACAGTAAACAGCAAATGTTAATCAGTTAATCTATACAGTCAAACACAAGTTAATGCACATAAGTGCAAGCCATGAGCTCAAACTCAAGCATCAAACCCTACAACACAAAGTCAATGTTAGTCAAAAACAATTCATAAGTCAACTCAAATTGACTTGAAGCAATCTCCTTAAGCATTGTGCATTTCATCCTGAAAATCCACACCAAACATGAGAAACTGGACCACTAGGCCAAGCCTAGGGTCCAAAGGAGATAAAAAATTCTAAACAGCAAGTGAAAATTATCCATAATCACAATCAACCAAATTAAAAGCAAATGCAATTGGTCCCATGCTCATATCATTCATTATCATCATTTCATGCACAATTTAACATCAAACATGCAATTTGCAACTTCAAATGACCAAACAGAACTATCTCAATCAAACCCATATCAAAACAATTCAATTAATTCCACAAAAATTCACACCTAAACAGGACACATTCAATGTATAGCATGTCAATTTTCAGCTCAATTGGACAAAAGAAAGTAGGTCAATGAAAATCAAGAAGTCCAGACACATTTAAACAAGCCAACACAAGGCATCCAAACAATCATCAACTTCCAAAAATCATAAAACAGTGACAACAATTAAGAAATGAATGGGATCAAAACCACAATGTCCTATAATGTGTCTACAATGCTCATGTCAAATTTCACATTCATCCAATACACTATGAGAATTTCACAAACAAAATGCCAACATGTGTCACACAATGTTACCAAATGAGCCAACAGAGAAGAAAATTATCAATCAATTGGAAAACTCCATCAAAAATTCCAGAGAAATTCACATGTGATTTCAACATACATATGATCATCCACACAAAATTTCAGCTCAAATCAACATCTCTAAGCATTTTAAATAAAATCAAGAAGTTGACCTAGCTTGGTGTGACACAAATTGTCACACCTTAATTCAAAAATTCATAACTCCTTCACCAAGTATCCAAAAATCACAAACCACACATGAAAATCACCAGCAATGAGTCCAGAACAAGCACAAAAATTTTCATCCATTTCTTTGCAAGCATCACTATTTCATGAAGGATTTGGCAAGACATGTACAAAATGCATACATTGAAACAAACCCTAGGCCAATTAATTTTCTACACATGCAAAAATTCCACAAAAATCATGATAAAATTCTACACATTACAAGAAGAACAATGCAAAAAATCTCACCAATTTTGGACAAGAAATGAAGTCTCTATGATTTTTCTAAGTCATGGCATCAAAATGAAATAACCAAAAGAAAAAGAAAGGAAATAATAATAAATAAATTCAGATAATGGCAAACTTGTAATTCTAAAGTCACTGAGCAAAACGACGCCGTTCTGAATAGAAGCATTGGCGCGTTTTGATTGGTTAAAAGAAGGCGGTAAACACATTTTAAAACGAGGCAATGCAATTAGAAGATCAAACACATGTTCTATCGTGTTCTTCGCATGAACAATTCCAGAAATCTCCAAAAATGATGAACATCAAACTCTAACCAAATGCTACAATCTTATAACCGTTGGAACCGTCTTTCAACAAGGAGTAAGAATATGCTAATGATTTCTCTCAACTCTCACTGTAACGACGGGATCGAGCAGAAATAGAAACGAGCACAAAACTTCCAAACACGATTTCTCATTCAATAGTTAACCAATTCATAAACTAAACACATCATGCTAATCTACGTTCAAAAACCTACACAAACCACCTAACAATTTCAGCAATAGAGAGTTTCGAATTCGCACCTTGTGGAAGTGGCAGCAGTGAATCTTGACGTTTCAAGAGGTAAAAACCAAAAACAGATGCAGTAGATTGATAAGGAAGGTGAATGGAGAAAGATCCTTAGCTCGAGGTTGCTTCAATTGGAAGAATTATCAAAATGCCATGGTTATGCTCACTTGAACAGTCACGATTCTTGATGTTTTTGGCAATGGCTTAGCAAAACAGATGTAGATTTTGGCTTGTGGAAGATGAATAAAAAAGAATCAAGCCAATTGATGGAGAATTCGTGGAGAAATCTTGAAAAAAAGCTTGATGAAATTTGAGAGAAAATGGAGAAAATGGAGGGAAAGTTGGTTACAGATCTTGAGAACTGTGAAATGTTTTCAAATTCTGTTACAATTAGGATTAAATACCAAGGCCTTAATCACTTTGCTAATCTCAATTAGCAAAAACCATGTGATTAGTGAAAATATGCATTTAGGTGCAAGGGCAAAAATGACCTTTCCAATCAACTAATGGAACAGTGAAACAATAGTCCAAGCAACTTCTATTTGGCATATGTGATGTGTTGGAAGTGGCCTTGCATTCAAATTCCAAGTATTTTGAGATTTCACATGTTCACACCAAAAATGCACTTAAATCCACTTGAATTTTGACTTTTTGCATTGACCAATTTTGATGAATTTGGACCATACACCATGAAAGTACATGTGAAATGGGGTTTGCTCATAAAAAGATCATCCATTTTGGACATTCCATGTGAAAGTTATGCCACTTTGATTATAGGCATTTTTGGAAAATGAATGGATCATAACTTGCCAACCATACATGGGAATTTCAAGTTCTTGGACTTTTTGGAAAGGTGAGAACAAGATCTACAACTTTCATGTTGAACAAATTTTCATTTGAAGCTTTTTTGGACATGTAATTTTGTGGCGAAAAACTTTCCATTTTTGGAAACTTCCATTACAAGTCACTTTCTATTTTTGGAAATTTTTGTCCTGACTTTATTTTCTTCATTCTTGAGCTTTGAAATATCAAATGAAACTTGTTTCAACATGAATGAAGTGTATCCAACCCTCTCCCACCTCCAAATCCATAAAATCAAGCACAATTGACCACAGTTGACTTTTCAACTGATAGATGAATTTGGCAATGCACTGATCAAGTTGAGCCCCAATCCTCTGATGAAATGGCTCAAGGATGAAACCCTAGCCTCCATAAGCTCAATACAATCATGAAATGATCCCCATATTCACTGTAGACCCCATCTCCTAGCCATGCCCTGATTGGCCCAATGCAACTGATTAGGGTTGACCAGTGGTCAAAACCCTAATCTCAAGGTATCTTGATCAATCACTTGAACTTCTTGGATGATATCAAGACCATGATGATAATGATGTATCACTTCAAACAAGATGTAGCTCAATCTCCTTGAGAACCATGAAACCCTAATTTGAACCACCCTCAGACAGTTAGTGATCCAGTCCAATGAAACCCTAGCTTGCACCATGACCTCTCATCTCCTGATCAAGACTTATGAGGATGACTTGCACAATGTAACCACATGATATGCAATATTCAATGCCTAATGACCTAAAAATGATATGCCACATGTTAAGCTAGTCCCAAGAGAGGAGGGCAAATTTTGAGGTGTTACAACAGGTAGCTTTCATTTCTCTCTTTCTGAAACTCTTATCGCATTAATTTTTAAGGTAGACTGCTCCAAAAAATTTAAGGAATCCAGGCCCATTAGCTTGTGCAACACTATTAACAAGTTTATTATGAAGATTATGTTTAACATATTGTGTCATTTTCTAAATCATATAGTTGGACCCTTCCAGAGTAGTTTCGTGCATGGCAAAGGACAACTGGCAATTCCATTATCTTCAAAGAAGTAATTCATTTTATGCGTAAATCTAAAAATAAAAAAGCTGACATGGTGTTCAAAATAGATCTTGAAAAGGCATGTGATCATGTTAATTGGGATTTCTTAGAATTTCGTTTGAAGCTATATGAGTTTCCTCCCATAACTATAAAGTTGATCCTGCATTGTGTAACTAGATCTTCTATGTATATCATTTAGAATGGGAGACGACTACCAAATTTTGTTCCGACTAGAGGATTACGGCAAGGTGACCCCCTTTCACCATATCTCTTAATTATCTCTATATAATTCTTTTTGTAGACAATCATGATGGAAGTCAATGAAGGTCATTGGAAACTATCAGGTTATCACGTAATGGACCCCCTCTATTGCATTTACTTTTTTCATATGATGTTCTTCTTTTCGCAAAGGTTTCTAACTCCCAGGAAGGGATCATTTATGATATCTTGAATCATTTTTTCCATTTTTTTGGCCTTAAAGTGAATGTTGATAAATCAAATGTGTTCTTCTCAGCTAAAACCAAAATGAGTAAAATGGTTTCAATTGTCTCCAACACAGGTATCAAGCGAACTCTTACTCTAGACAAATACTTAGGTTTTTCTATGTTGCATGGTCATCTTCAACGTAAGGACTTTGAATTTTTATAGGAGAAAATCAGCCAGAGGTTAGCATCTTGGCAACATAAATTGTTAAACAAGGTTGGTTGTTTGCCTCTAGTTAGGTCTATTCTAAACTCCATCCCAAATAATTATATCCAATTTCCTTGTCTACCTCAGCCAACTTGTGATTTTATTGATAAGATGCCTATAAATTTTTTGTGGAAAGGTAATTCAAACTCTAGTGTAAATCTCATTAGCTAGAATAAAATCACTAAGCCCAAAAAGTTGGATTGTCTCGGGATCCAAAAAGCAAGAGACGTCAACACTTCTATGTTGGGTAAGTTGGTTTGGGGTCTCCATCGGGATGGTGATTTCCTATGGGTCCAAGTTTTGAAGCATAAGTACATTAATGAAGAAACGTTCCTTAATATCAAAATAAACATAGATCAATTACTTGGAATGCAATTATGAAAGCTTTATTTACTCTTAAAGATGTCTTTGAATTTAGATTGGGGGATGAGAACTTCTCATTCTGGTCTACCAATTGATATGGGGTAGGAAAATTAGCGGAGCAGGTTCTCTATATGGATATTCACGATCAGGAAATGGAATGATGTTTACTTGGATGGGAATTGAAACTTCAATTCATTATATACTAATATTCCTCTGGGTGTTTATGACCACCTAAAAGTGTTCCCATTTGTTTGAACTCTATGGTGCCTGATCGGTTAACCTGGAAAGGAAATTTAGATGGTATCTATAATGCTCGGGATGGTTATAATTGACTTAATAGACTAGAATTTGTTCAAAATATAACTTATAATAACTCCTGGAAGTGGGTATGGTATATTATTGCTCTCGAGAAGGTGAAATTCTTCTTTTGGACGACTCTACACAAGTCCCTTCCTACAAGATATATGTTGTGTCATCGTGGTATGCTCCAGATGGATCTCTGTCCTATATGCAATCAAGACGCTAAGACGACTCTACATTGCTTGAGAGATGTGAATTTGGTACTCGTTTTTGGAAATCTATTGACTTCTTGGACCCATCATGTCTAATTTATATGAGTAGATTAGACATGACATCGATGAAGGCTTTATCTTTTTGGTTGTTTGTTGGTGGATGTGCCGTGATAGAAACAAATTGTGTCTTACTAATGAAGTGGTATATTCATATACTTTGAAACTCGTCATAGTGAATTATGATATTCTGTTAGCTAAATATTTTCTCAAACATTATTTGTCTCATCCAACGAGAACGATCACTTGGAATGCACACAAAGATAGTAATATGATTTTGAATGTAACCTCGGTAATCCCGACTTCTCGAGTTTTGGCGGATTTATTTGAAATGCTGAAGGTGCATGGGTTCACGGTTTTTTGGGTAATATTGGTTATTCCAACATCCTTCACGATGAGTTGATGGCGCTATATCGTGGTTTACGCATGGCCTGAAAACTTGGCATCAAAGACTTGATGTGTTATTCTGACTCTAATTGCTATCAAATTTATCTTAGAGTCGGTTAATGTTAGGTGTCACTATGTTGCAATTCTACATAACATTGAAGAACTTCTTACTCGAAATGACATGTTCAAATATGTCATACTCTTAGGGAGAGGAATGTTTATGCTGACTATCTAACAAAATATGAAATTGGTAATGATACCACGAACCTGTCCTTTGCGAAATCTCCTATAAAAATTATTACTTTCTTGTTAGCTAACGCTAATAGGAACTTATTTATTTATTTTTAAATTCTTTTTCATTTGTAAAAAAAAAAAACTATAAAGGATGGATGGAATAATTTAATTTGTATATATTAGTTTAAGTTAAATACAAATTATAAGTCTTGATTTTAATTCTTAACAACAACATACAAATTATTCATATTTATGAATCAACAATTTTTTATATAAAAATAATTACTCTAATAACACTCTTAAAATTTTTAAAGAGCGAGCATTCGTCAACGTTTTGTTGTAAAATTATTTTTCTAAATTCTACAATTTTTTTAAAGCTTCTAACACTAGTTAGCAGCAACATTAAAGTATACACATCGTTTGCCCCTTCTCTTTCAATCAATTAATTTATAAATTCACAACTTTTAATTTTATCATCCACCCCCAAATAAATTAACCAAAAAATAACATTGATATTATTGAATCGTCATCACCATCGTTGTCATAATAATAATATATTTATGGATTTTATACCAATAATGTTCATTGATCATGGCCCACAAAAGTGATAGTTCCTCCCTTAGCTGAAAATTTATTGAACTAGTCATACAATTCATTAATGTTCATACACAAAATTGAGAAACTCAATTTTCTAATAAAAATAATCATCATGTTTAATGATAATATATTTATATGTATATGTATGTATTTATGTTAATTATCAAAAAAAGGCTAGAAAAAAATAAAATAAAATAAAATAGGAAAAGATATTATAAATAATGGATCCATTACTATTAAGTATTAACTATGAAAAGAAACTAAAGAACAATTTGGAATAAGTAAAAGATTACAAACAAATACATATTTGTCAAAATATTTAAGTAAGAAACGTAAATGGGTCTAATTGAAACTTACAGAAAAATAAAAATAAAGTCCTACACTCTTGAAACAAAAGGGTACATGATGTCATGAGGATAACATGGTCAACAAGTTGATCATGCGAAAAAGACTAAAAAACCCTTCTGCAAAATGAACCTTTAGAGCAAACATTTTTATTTTGTGTGGAAGTGATTAAATGACTGCAAACGTGATTATTATTGATGAAGAGCTTAAAATTTAATTGCTTTATGATTTGATTGTAGCAGTGAACAAATTATGAAACTTGTTCACATGAAAGATGAATATGCTGATCGTAGCTTTCTCACAAGTTCCTTCAATGTCATGCAAAATCCAACATCCATCTGCAAATCAAATCAGGATATAATTCATATACAATTTTGTCGGCATAAGTTTTACTCCTAACGACGATTAAAATGTAACCTATACACGACACTAATACTAACACATCAATATTAATAATAATTTAAACATATCATATGTCAGTATCAGACACCAGACACATTTTTGTTCAGATAGATCAGAGGTACCTATAAGATAGTTATTTCTAAAATCAAATAATATTACCTGAGCAATAATGGTTATATCAAGGGTGAAATTGCCAAAAGTCAAGGCACTGCTATTGATGACTTTTAGATGAAGTTTCTCAATTTCAGTCACTGTTTTCTCTATAACTCCTTGATTTTTCAAACAGTGAAGTCTAATGAGAACACTTCTTTCACAAAATCTTGCTTCAATTTCAGGTAATGTTTCATCAAATGTATCATCAGTATCTGAACAAAAGTCCTCAGCATCATAACAAAGTTTAGATTTCTTCACAACTACAACAGATTCCACAGTTTTCTTCCTTTTCTGTTCCTCCTCAAGAACACTCACTTTCTCTTCCATTTGCTTCAAGTACCTTATAGCTTCTCCAAGAACAGAAGCTTTATCCATCTACATGCAGAAAATCATCAAAAACATCAACAAACTTCAACACATAAGTAACTATATTAACCCTAATAACATTATTTGATATGCCATACCTTCTTTAGGTTTGGAACAAGAGCCGAAAGAGCGATGAATCGCTGGCTAAGCTTCTCGCGACGCTTCCTTTCCGCTACAATGTGATCATGAGCTTGAGAAAGTTTACTAGGACGAGTCTCAACATCTTTAGCCTCTTGAAAAGCCTTAAACACATGGTTCTGATGATTCTCCAACAAGTTTCCTTGATTCATCAACATGTTTGCAATAGTAGTAGTACTAATATTATTATCGATCTTCGGACACACCATCATCTCAGACTTAGGCTTCAATAGTCCCAATTGATTCGCGTAATTCGAATCAGCGAACGAAAGAAGATTCGCATACTGTGTTTCTGATGTTTGAAGATTACTGCTGTTGTAATTCCAGCTGCTATTCTTAAGCTGTTTCGCCGCTCTTTCAGAAGCTTCCATGCATGTTTTGTTGTTGAAGTTTTGATTATTTGACAAAAAGTGCTTCTGTAAAGCATCTCCAAAGTCAGAAGCACTTAAGTTATTTGTATCAATAGAATTTAAGTGATTATTCCACTGATGTAGAAAGTTAGGATCCTCTATTCCTCCCTGCAAAAAATCAGAAAACATTAGTACAGAATTTTCAAGAAGTTCATAGAAACATTTCATCAATCAAACATGTATCTTACCAATTCTGGTAACCCTCTGATTGATGAAATTTCCATATGAGAACTCATTCTGGATCAAAAATCAGAAGCAAAAGTTAATCAGTTTTTGATAATTCAACTTAAAAGATTTGCATTATGATATATGGTCACGGATTTGTATGTGAAATTGGATTTGATACAAGAATAGAAAGCTATATATGAATGAAGGACATTATAGAGTTGATACCAATTTTATATTATAGAAAGCTATTTCAAGATGAGAAATAAATAAGTTCAATAATTTGTTTTATTTTGGACTTTGGGGGTGTTCTTCACCAACTAGACATTGAAATTTTGATCAAAAGGGTTTTGAAATTATCAAATGACTTTTGTGGCCCCTTAATTGACACGTCTAAGCCTTTTAATGTTATTATGCTAAATTTATCTTTACCCTTTTGTCCCCAAGTTAAGTTACTTTCTTAGATATCATTTTTAAATTCTCTTTTGGTCAAAGATTGTTGACAACTCATATCATTTATTGATAAAACTCTACATATACATTGAAGTGAAACTTAGAAAGAAAGAAGTAATTTTGTGTGGATTGTACTTCACATTCACGTTTATTTATTATTGTATTTTTGTGTACATTCACTAATGAACTGAACCGATGATAGTTATTTATACGTTAGGTCTACAAACATTAAGAAATAAAATAAAATTGAATTTCAATATATTTCCTTCTTCGACGAATTATGAGATTTTTTTGCAATTTTTCTCTCTTTGATTATCTTCAATTCAATCAACAAAGGTTGCTCTCATTGATATGCTGATACACTTAATCTTACTCCTTGGAGCGTCATAAAATTAGAGAATTAAATAGCTTGAACATATATTATTGTGGTGCTTCTATCCACTTTCTCTTTACATCAATGAGTTACAAAAATCAATCAACTTATCTATCTGGCCATCAGATTTTAGATATAAGATGTTGTGGTCTATTGTGTTCTTAAGATATCAATGATCATGTCTACTGCTTTCATATGTAACAGTTTATATTCTTGCATAAATTTGCTTGCTACGCCTACACTGTGTGATATATATCGAGTATGGAATTGCAAGCATACCTCAAGCAATTCTTCATTTGCTTCTATAGAGTGCTATCATCAATCTTTCCATCTTCATCTTTGTTTAAATTTGAATTCGCTTTCATAAGAGTACTTATCAAATTGTACTTCAACATATTAAATTTATTCAAGATATCATACTTCTTCCATGTTTTTCATGGTTGCAACAAATTCAAGATCAAGAAAGTAACTTAGGTCTCTTAAGTCAGTCATATAAAATTCAATGTTCATGTTAAATTTGAGATTCTCAATCTCATTGTGATTGTTGCATGTGATGAGTGGTCATCCATACATAGACACATGATGGTGATATTATTAAAATTTAGTCCTTTGACATATATTACATGTTCAAGTGTGCAATTGGAATAACCAATGTACATTAGGAACTTATCAATTCTCTTGTTTCATACTCTTGGAAATTGTTTCATGCTATAGAGAATCTCATTAAGGTTCAAGACCTTATTCTCTTCACCATTCGAATCTCTTAAGTTGTTCAACATAAACTTTCTCCTCAAGACATTCATTGCAAAAAGTTAGTCACACCTACGCCTAATACGAATGCCTCAATTATTGCAACTAGTGAAAAACTTTATGTGAACTTTGCGGCTAGGATTTTATAAGAATCCATTTGCAATAAGTGTTGTCTTGCCTTATGTTTGAAAATGGAATCATGTGAAAGATGTTTCACTTTTATATCTATTTGACTGCAGTATGTCTCTTATGTACTAGTAAGGAAGTTATATTCTATGTTTTATTTTTTCTATTGGATTAAGTTCTTCCTCCATAGCAGTAAATTGCACAGAGGATTTAACTTTTTTTTGCATAGCTGAGATGTTTAACATCAATAAATAAGGCTACTTGCACGAAGTCTCTCTCTCTGGTGTGATCATCTGGTCAGAAATGACATCATAATCTTAAAGACTTTTAGTTAGGAGTGTAACCTTTGGGATCTTTTTTCTTGTTCTACTTGTATAGTACCTCTATAAGGTATATGGAACTCTTTGTGGTCATCATAGAGTACATATGCCATGCTCAGAGATAACTCAACATCTTGACTTTCTCAATTTTGACATTAATGCTCATTAATTGTAATATGTCAGCTACAACAAACCTCTAGGAAGATAAAGAATATAATCAACAAAAGTTATCATCAACCTTCGATACAAGTCACAAACATTCCCATTGTGTATATCACAATTTTAATATGCTGATTTTGATACATCAAATCTTGCTTCCAAGCAATAGTATGAGCATTACTTAGACCTCCAACATGTGATGAGATTTACCTTTTATTTATTTATTAATGAATCCTTATATTACAAATGTATCACCGCCAAAATTCTTCCTAAAATTAGGTCTAAAAAGATAATAACATAAACAATTCCGCATCTTTTTCCTATACTATACTCTAACCAATTTCAAATTCCATTAAACCAAAAAGAACAAAATATTCTCGATGAATTTTCAATTCTTCTTTAAGGAAAATTATGCTCAGTAGGTTGGCACAATCTTCCTTGTATATATGTTATGTGAATTATCTCTTGATTATTCGGATGATATGCTGACATTTTAAGTCATTTTTTAGATTTGATGGTAACTCTTTTAAATTGGATTGAACATATTGTTGAGAATTAGATTCTTGCTAATTTGATGATGATTTCCTCTTAAAAAAATTCTCTATAATCTTCTAAAAAAAAGCATGGAAGTTGTTATATTCGGGAACCAGAAATGAAAAGGTGAACAACGGTGATGGCGAATCGCAACTTCCGACGCGGTGGAGTGGGAGGACCTGCACGGTTAGCATCCAACGCTCAAATCAGGATATGAAGAAGAAGAGTAAAAAGGAATTATATTTGAAACTTGTCATCTGATTTTGGTGTCATCTCTATATATAGTAGAGGAGAATAACTAACTTATTATTAGTCAGAAGTGAATTGCGGAGAGCCGTTGGATATTTTCCAACTGAGATCTTAGATGATCACTAGAATTATATTCTACGCGTATTAAAAAGATTATAGAAGATATGGGACATTTATCTGACTGCTAGCCTTGATCGATATGATCAGTGTAAATTCATCTGGGATCGATCTGATTAGCCCATAACAGGAGTAATTAACAACAATAAATTAAACTAATTAAAAATTAGTCAAACAAAATGTTAGACTCAAAACTCAATATGCATATGAATAAAAAATGAAATTACTACTATAATTCTCATTAGTAGTTATGCCTATGAATATAAAATTTATGCTTAAAGCTCATTGTGCATATGAATAGAAAACGAGATTACTTCTAGAAATTACAATTATCATTATAAAAATAAATAAATGCAAGCAAAATGTAGTTCAAATGTAGTACATTTTCATTATGTATATAAATTATGAACACCAAAAAGGAACTTCAAATACAATACATACTTCAAATGCAGTACATTCTCATTATACATATAACTTATGGACACAATTCTCATTATACATATAACTTATGGACACAACCAATAAACTTCTTCAAATGCAATACAAATTTCTAGAAATTTTATGTGCAATATGAATTTGAACACAATTAAAGAAATTTATCTCAAATGCATGATACATCCAATTCTCAAGCACAATTTAGCTCAAATAAAAAGGAAAAAATGTTTAGTAGCAAGAAAAACACAATCACTTATGAAAATCCAAAAGTTCTTTCTAAGTTTAATATTTCTAATTTGAGAAAATTCAAAAATCCCAATTCCTAATTTTGAAAATAAATAAATAAACCAAACTATAAAATTAAGATCATTGCCTTGATGGTTTCAATGTTAATGATATTGGTTTCTAAACTGATTATGGTTCGACAAACAATCATGAAATAGAAGCAAAGTTGCACCCAGAATTGTTCACAATATTGAAGCAAAACCGCACCCCAAATCACTCGTGAAATTGCAATGCCTCATAGGAAAAAGGTCGTAGGAGAAGAACATGAGAGAGTGAGGGGATAAGAGATGAATATCAGTGGTGGTTTAGCTCATGTGGTGTCTCGTCTACAATAGTGGTGTGGTATGTGTAAAAAATTGAAGATTTTTTTAATGAGAAACTAGGTTAGAGAGATAAGTGTATAGAGAAGCGTGAAAATGAATTATGTGTGTAATTTTCATATTTCTGTGTGTTGGGTCTAAGGTGCAATTTTTTTCAGGGTGGTCAAAATATAAAAACTTAGGGATATTGGTGCAAATTTTAAAATTGCAGAGTGTGTGGGTGTTGATTTAAGCCCTAGGAACCAATAACTTTATTTGAACTTTGTATTTGTATTGAATTATCTATTAATAATAAGACATTTCTTTATTATATGTATTTTCTAAAGTAATAAAATCCCTATAATAGCTAGTCCATTTGATGAAGCATCAAGTGTGACTTAATCGTGAGACTTCATTGAACATAAAGGCATTACTCTTAAAGTATTGGTAGTCAAACTTTATTGTGAAGTGGGATAACATTAAAACATTGCAACTATAATATGGATATAATGATGATCACATCTTACAGATTATGGATAAAGAGTTGTCAAGTCTTCACATATGTATAAATATTATGAGTAATATTTATACTGGATTGACTTACCATAAGAATACTACATAGAATGTTATGCGAATTTCATAAGTTAATATCAAGGTGATAATGGTGTATGCCACCATTTGACCTGAAACCACTATGGACCATTGATGTGGATTTGAGTACTTTATTGTCATTTAAATATTATTTGTAACATGATGACTATAAAGATGGTTGATGGGCACTCCACAAATTATTCTAAGGGGAATGAGTGACCTAGATAGAATTTGTTCATCTAGCATAACAAAATAAATTTCTAAGACCCTAATATTTAACTAGACTAAAGTGACACGGTTTATGCCTTGTGTTCAATATATACATGAGTTTTGAGTTGAATAACATTAATGTGTTGCTAGATACCACTCACTGTTTATTATATCGATTATGCGATCTTGTGAAGCACTAGCGTTAATTAAAGAAATATTATATACTGTAAGATATGATATACTTAAGTGAAATATGGTACAACATAATGTATGATGTACTTAAGTGAATTATGGAACATAGTAAGATACAATGTACTTAAATGGAATATGGAACATAGTAAGATACAATGCACTTAAGTGTAATGCATTACACTGAAAGGTGCAATATGCTTAAGTGAAATACAAAACATGGTAAGGTATGATGCACTTAAGAGGGATTGTTCAGTTTGCAACCTATAGAAGTAGTTATACAAATAGAACCCTTATGTTGAAGTATTCACACTTGATGAAATTTATTTTATGAAAGCTTAATCTCTCTCTCTCTCTCTCTCTCTCTCTCTCTCTCTCTCTCTCTCTCTCTCTCTCTCTCTCTCTCTCTCTCTCTCTCTCTCTCTCTCTCTCTCTCTCTCTCTCTCTCTCTCTATATATATATATATATATATATATATATATATATATATATATATATATATATATATATATATATATATATATATAAGTATTCATTTAGAATATCTAGCACTAAGATTGAATGAACTCAATTCATGTGGATTGAGTATCGGTGTTATTGTTCGTTCATCACTCGTGACCGTTCTCTGGATTCAATATAAATGGTTAATTTCCATAAGAGGTGACCATTATATCATTTATCATGTTCATTCATAAGGATCCCCTTAAAGGAAAAAATTTATTTTCCATTTTGTATTTTGATCGCGATTTCCCTTCAATGGTATCATAGTCACTTACAAAACCACGAGTCAGATAGTTGTTTGTTTTTTTATAACTTATGTTTTAATTCAATTAAACACACATAATGAATCAAATAATAATATAGAAGTTAATTATTAGCATAGTGATATAGTGATACTTTAATCATCCATAGTGATATAAATATGATTGATCAATTTATATATGATATAAATAATTGTGGTGTGGCATCAATATATTGGTATAATGTTTTTTTTCATCCATTTGATTAGTATAATGATTGTTACACATTTGAATAATCAATGTTTATTATGCTTCATGAACGACATTTATATGTTGAAGAAAAAATGTTTCAATCAGTTATATTGACTAATTGATCATTATGTCATTGTTGGTATGAATATGTTGGATTAGCGTTTATAACGGTGCAAAAGTTGTGTTGTCATGAGTTATACGATTAGGGTTTATAACAGTCAAAGAGTTGTGTTGTTAGGGTTTCCAAAAGGCATCAAGTGTTGGTGCAAAATATGAATCTGATTCAAAGTGAATTATTCATTAAAAGTTTTGCGTCAGGGCGCTACTCCTAAGACCCCCGTTCGTTGAACGGTCAGCAGAACCATCATTCGCTGACCAGACACTGGAACTCTTGACTAACTCTTCTTAGTGTGACCAATCACAAAAGTTTATTTTGATTTATTTAATCAACATAATTATAACGATAATATTAATAAAATATTTTTATTATTGTTATCTTGGGGTGAGCGTTTATGGCCTTAGTTTTTCTTTTTCTTTTTTTTGGGGATTTTTTTAATACGACAACCATGACATTTCTTTCTCTCTACTCTTTATATATAATTTTTCTCTAATCCTATTATCTCGTATATAAAACGAGTATCCTTTTATGAAATCTAATGAAGAAATAGAAGAAAACGATATAAAATAAAGACAACCATGGAGGTCTAGCTTGGAGAAGCATAGATTGTTATTTCGTTTAACTTAGGTTCTCTCATTGACTTGAGGGAACAATTGCGCTAGGGGCCATAATTGTATCATTTTATATGAATGTTGATGCACATCGGAGACAATTATTAAGTCAATGATATCAAATTAATTAAAAATTCCCTAAAAATAAATATTAAGTTTAAGATTCTTAATATGTATCACTCATCAAGACTAGTATCGAGTAATTTAGGATTCTCCCTCTCTGAGGTGCATATTATATATTAGTAAGGTGTGATAGGATAAGTATACTAGAATCTCCTTTAGAGCTAGAATTAGACTCTAGTGTTGACACTGCACTAGAGTTGGATTAAGACTTGCTCCAATCCCATGCTTCTGATTCTTTCACTATGACATCTCTATTGACTTCAACTTTGTTAGTGACTGGACAATAGAGATTACAAGAACCTGTATTGGGGTAACTTATAAGTAACATGACATTTCTTATATCATCTAATTTCCTTCCAATAGCATCTGGTATATGTTTATAACATATAAAACCAAACACCTTGAAATGGCCGACACTTCGCTTTCTTCCAGACCACTTCTCAATAGGAACTGCTTCCTTTAACTTCTTTATTGAATATTTGTTAAGCACATATGCTGATGTGGCAATTGCTTCACCCCACAATTGCATAGGTAGATCCTTCTCCTTCAACATGCTCTTTGTCATGTCAAGCATAGTTATAATTCTCCTTTTAGAAAGATCATTATGTTGTGGAGTGTATCGGGCAATCACCTCATGCTCAATACCATGTCCCTCACATAACTTTTTGAACTCTGTTTAGTTGAACTCACCTTCACCATCAGTTTTGAAGATCTTCAACCTTTGTTCACTTTAACTTTCAGCCTTCACTTTGAACTTCTGGAACTCAACAAACACCTCATGTTTGAACTTAATGAATGTTACCTATGTCATTATTGTGAACTCATACACAAATGACATAAAGTACTTATTCCCTCCAATAAAATGTACCTCAAATGAACCACATACATTAGAATGCACCACATCCAAGGCACGAGTTTCTCTTGGAGGCACTTCTGATGAGGCTTGAAATCTTGGTTGTTGGCCTCTCATGCATATATCACATGATTTATCTGATTCCATTATCTTAGGAATTTCATATACCAGATTCTTTGAACTCATATGCCCTAAGCTTCTGTAGTTTAGATGCCCAATCTCTTGTGCCACAATTCACTTTCCCCCTTTGCACTTCTTGCACTAAGGCATTCAGTGTCTGTTATTGCAACATTCAACTTGAATGTCACGTTTCTTCTGAGTTCGAACTGCATAATCAACTTCTGATTACAGTCATATAACATCAAGAGATTGTCTTTCAAGGTTACTACAAATCATTTTTCAATCAGCACGCCTACGCTCATCAGATTGCTATTTATTCCAGGAACATACCATATGACGACAGTCCGTTATTGCATATATTTAGTCGAAGAATCGAAGCAAAACAAGTGAAAGTCAAGAATATTTGAGGAAGAATGGCCAAAGAATGAAGGAAAACTAGCTAAGTATACAAATTGTGGACTTGGTAAAAAATTGAGTGAGAAAGGAGCAAAAAACAATGAAGCTTTGGAAATAATTACATCCACCATTCTGCAACATCACATAAGTGATAGAACATCAAAATCTGCACCGCGCGAGAGGCATGGCCTTATGCGCGATGGTTACTTTTCTAGGTCTTTTTCTAACGTGTTATGATCCATTCTAACGCCTTTAAAATAGGGTTTTCATCAATTTCACAAGGGTTATAGTTTTTGGAGATTAAAGCATGAATTAGATAGCACAAATGGTGATTTTTGGAGAATTTGAAGCCATTGGAGGTCATCTATTCAAGGGACTTCTTATGTTATCATTGATTATTAATTGTGGTATCTTTAATTACACTATAAGTAGCTAAATTATTCTAGGTTAGGTTGTGTTGTGATGAACTTGTTTCTAAATTGTTGGATTCTATGTTGATTTGACCACTATATGCACATATTAATTTATAATTTTATTCAATTGCTTCTTGTTCATAATAATTTTTATATGAGATACTCTTTTAATCTGATTTTGGGCACGTATGGAATACTGACCACTAATCTACGTGCTGGACCTAGGGAAATTGTTGTAATTACGTTGGTTGAATAGGGATAGAAGACCCCAAGTAGTGGCATAGAAAATTAAAGTTCTATACATCGCCTAATCATGCTTACGTTGGCGGACTGGGAATATAAAGCTCCTGGTAGTGGTTAGTGAGTTATTTCGTGAGGGATTGGCTATAACGGTTTTGTTAATTCGCCGTGAGGTTATAGTGATTAGATAATTCATACATGACATCAAACATTAACAAAAGAGGAATATGGGGTTCTACAATACAACTTGACCGCTTTCATGACATTTTTTACTCGTTATTTACTTTTCAAATTGAAACTTGAAAACCCCCATTTTTTACTAGTTTTTCCAAATTGCACACATTTTGTCTTACTTGGAGACAGTCCTTTTGGATTCAATCTTTTTTATTACTTCGACAGTATCAGTACACTTGTAGATAAGCCATCAAGTTTTTAGCGTCGTTGCCGAGGACTGATGATTTTTCAATAAGGCGACTTTTATGCAATTGTTTTTATTTTTATTTTAGTCTTTCTAATTTTTGTTTTTAATTTCTTTTTTATCATAGTGCTACTGGGGTATTTTCTATTTGTGTATGCGCAGTTCATAATCACCATTAATTCAATTTGATCCAGAAATTGAAAGAATCGCACGTGCTCTTAGAAAAGCAGTTAGAGAAGCAGCTCTGGACAGAGGAATGCCAAATGAAGAGCAATTATCAAGTTCTTCTGACTCTAAAGGAGAAGTCATGGCTGCTGCACAACCCCTCACTATGGGGGACTACTGTAAACGAACTGATGAATGATAGGTTTTTAGGGGGTTTGTATCAGCAAACCCTGCTAATTTTGAGATTAAAAATTATATACTTTTAGGTTTAAGAGAAAATCCATTCAACACGAACGCGATTAGAGACGCATCGGCATATCTTGCACGCTTTTATGAAACAACTTCAATGTGCAAACCTATTGTTGCCACTAAAGACCAGGTTAAATTAAGGTTGTTTGGGTTCTCACTGATTGGAAGGGCGAAAGATTGGTTTCTTTGATTTACAAATAGAACAATCAGGATTTGGAAGGAATTGGAGGATAAATTCCTTGAAATATTTTTCACTACTACTCAATTTAACGAGCGCCTAGCAGAAATTGTTAATTTTGAGCAGCGGGAAATTAAGTGACCTTATGACACTTTGGAAAGATTTAAACTTTTGTTGCGCAAATGCCTAAATTAAAACATGAATAATATGGAGCAGATGCAAAACTTCATCAAATGTCTCAAGAGTCAAACTCGTATGTTGTTGGATGCTTCTGCAGGAGGTATTATCCGCTAAATGACTAAACCGTAAGTAAAAGACCTCATTGAGAATATATGTACGAATGAGTACCATTCAAAAAGTGAGAGGTCGGTTAAGCTTAAAACTATGTTACCTCTTGATACCCATACTGCTCTTTTAGCTCAAATTGAATTGTTGAATAAAAAGCTAGCTGAAATCAGCTTCGGTAGAGCTAATGTGAGTCAGGTACAACACTCAGGTGTGATTTCTATGGAGGCGAATATGTGAATGGAAGATGCTCCTTTGAAGGAACAAGTGAGGAAGTTCAGTTTTCAAATTTTCAAAAGAACAACCCTTATTCCAACACATACAATCCGAGTTGGAAAGATCACCCAAATTTCTCTTGGAGCAATAATCAGAATGCTAATGCCAATCAAGAGATACAACAAGGTCAACAAGCTTTGTTTCAAGGTAAGCCATCACAGTTGGAAGAGACTTTGCAGAATTTCATTAAGGCCACTGAAAATAGCTTTGAGAAAGTAACTAGGAATCATGAAATTTTGAGCAGAAACCATGATGCGTCAATCAAAATTTTGGAGACTCAGATTGGTCAATTATCAAGACAAACAGTTGCTTTGCCAAGCTCAAGTGGAGGATTCACCGATAACATTGTTGATAATCCCAAGAATGAAACATGCAAGATTTTGGAAATGGATTTTTGGGTGGTTACTAGAAAGGAGGAAGCTGAAAGGGTTAAAGAGAGAGAAAATTTGAGGAAAAGGACGGTGAAATAGAAAAGGAAGAGAGCGAAAATCAAGGTGAAGAAGAGGAAAGAGGAGTCACCTTTGATCACTGCATTGATAAAAATTCTCCTTGGAAGAGAACAAAGTACCAAATTTTGAATGAACTGAACCCACCTTTACCAGATTACATAAAACTACCATATCTCATCATTAAGAAGAAACTGGTACAGGACGATGAGGCTGGAATGTTTGAAAATTTTAAAGATATGTCGAAACAACTTCAGGTAAGTCTCTTTTTTCATGAAATTTTAGAATTAATTCCTAATTTTTCTAAGTTTATGCAGGTATTAATGAAAGGTGGAAAGCAGAAGTTGACACAAGAACATGTCAACATGGTAGAAAAGGAGGAAACAATAGAACTGTCGGAAGTTCCACCAAAGATGAGGGATCTAGGGAAGTTCAACATCACTTGCACCATTGGGGGGATAAAAATCCCACACGCTTTATGTGACTTAGGATCAAGCATCAATGTCATGCCACTGAGCAAATTTAAGGAATTGGAGATATGAGAGATCATACAGAGCAACATGACACTCACTTTGGCCGACTCATCGGTGACTTGTCTGCTAGGTATTGTACAAGATGTGCTAGTTCATGTCAATGGTTTGACCTTCAATGCAAACTTTGTGGTGATAGACATGAAAAATGAGTCGGAAGGGTAAATGGTTCTCGGACGCCCATTCTTGGCAACCGGGAACGCAAAAATAGATGTGGATACATGTGAGTTGATTTTGAAGTTTAATAAGGAGAAGGTGTTTTTTTAATGCATATCAATGGACACCATATGTGGAGGATCTAGAGACTTGATATCAATTTAAAGAGAAAGGTATTTAAGTTTACAAGAGGATGAAAAAAGGAGTTTTCGTCGGTGTGAGGGTATCCCTTGCGCTTGATGTGTTTTGAGCATTGAGCGTCAATCTCTTGACGAAAAAGAAGTGCTAGATGGGAGACAACACATCAATTTTTTTAATTAGTTTTCATTTTACAGAAATATTTTATTTCTATTCAAGACCATATCAAGAGGAAATAGTTACTCGAGCATAAATTTTCCATGAAGATCTCAATTGTCTTTAATAAACAAGTTTATAGTTGTTTATGTTTTTTCAGATTGCAAGTTTAGCACTTTAACATTGAACAGATAATCCAAAAGAAACTTGATCATCACATTAGTCACTAGCAACTTGAAGTCAAAGGATGAGAAAACAATCAACGGACTTGTACTCAGCCTACAAATACCTAATCTAGTAAGGTATGATCCAAATATTTCCATTGTTCACTTTTCTTTCTTTATGAGTGTATCCATACATTATTCTTTTATCTCATTTTATTTATTTCCGATTAAGTTATCTGGTTTGAACAATACACATTGAGGCAATTTTCTTGTTTATAATTTTGAGCCTTTGTAAACCACTCTTTAGTAATAGGTTTATCCATTGCTAAACACTTCGAGCCTAAGCCTTTCTTTCGGTGACGTAACCTTAAATTCTTAGCCATATTACTTGAAAGATCTTTTCTTTCCACCCTCTCTTTAGGGTTAGGTAGAAGTATAGTTCTTAGCGTATATGAAAAAGATTAAGTTTGGGGTTGCTCTTAGAAATGAGCAAAGTTTTAAGTTTGGGGTTGGGGTACTAGATAATATAATCCAAAATTTCAAAACTTGTTGTGAAAAAGAAATGGAAAAAGACACTTATTCAAAAAAATGAATAAGAAAAGAAAAGAATTATATCATAAGAAGGATCAAAACTCTCTAGTACTATAAAAAAGGAACAAAAAGGTATGATGAATGAAGGAGAACTAGTAACCTAACTCCAAAGGTTTAAACCTACTTTCCTACAAATATCCTACCCTAACATAAGCCAAGTTACAATCTGAAAAGTCCTTTAACGTGTGTGTCGTGATTTCTATGATGAACTCGATTAGAACATGATCAAGCTAAGTTTAATTGATTTTGCATATTGATTGAGTGATCACCTTATCCATTGAATGAGTTATAATGATTTGAGAGACAGGTTAAGTACTCATCAATGTTGTAGATGTTTTATGAATTCGTCGGATAGAAGTTAGAAGCTAGAACCATGGTCAAGTAAAAGAAATATTTAATTTGGTGATGTTTGATTGTTATAGTGTGACTTATTGTCTGTTGAAATTTGCAGTTGCAGGCTAGTTACTTGAGGATAAGC
The DNA here is from genome assembly GCF_024323335.1 of Lathyrus oleraceus. Lineage (NCBI taxonomy): Eukaryota > Viridiplantae > Streptophyta > Magnoliopsida > Fabales > Fabaceae > Lathyrus > Lathyrus oleraceus. Next base: position 452,900,304 of record NC_066579.1, read on the forward strand.
AACGATTCAAGTTTGGGGTTGTGATGACAGTCCATCATTGCATATACTTAGTTGAAGAATCAGAGTAAAACAAGTGAAAGTCGAATAAATTTAAGTAAGAGTGACCAAAGAATGAAGGAAAATAGCTAAGTATGCAATTTGTGGACTTAGTGAAAATTTGAGTGAAAAAAGAGCAAAAAATAGTGAAGTTTTAGAAACAATCACATCCACCATCGTGTAGCATCACACGCGATAGGGCATTAAAAGCTGCATGGTACACGCGATGCAGGGTATCGTGCGCGTGATGGTCACTTTTCTAGGCCTTTTTCTGACAGGTTTGGGTCCATTCTGACGCCTTTAGAAGTGGTTTTTAGCACTTCCACAAGGGTTACGATTTTGGGAGATTAAAGCACGAATTAGAGAGCACAAATGGTGATATTTGGAGAATTTGAAGTCATTTGAGATCATATCTTCAAGGGATTTCTTATATTATCAATATTTATCAATTATGGTATTTTTAATTACACTATGAGTAGCTAAATTCTTCTAGGTTAGATTGTGTTATGATGAACCTATTTCTCAATTGTTGGACTTTATGTTGATTTGACCACTGTATGAACCTATTGATCTATAATTTTATTCAATTACTTCTTGTTCATAATACTTTTTATGTGAGATACTTTTTTAATCTTATTTTGGGCACATAGGGAATACTGATCATTATGTGTTGGATCTAGGGCAATTGTTGTACTTACGCTGGTTGAATAAGGATTGGAGACCCCCGGTAGTGAAATAGAGAATTAAAGTTATATACATCGCCTAACCCTGGTTATGTTGGCGGACTAGGAATAGAAAGCTCCTGGTAGTGGTTAGTGAGTTATTTCGTGAGGGGTCGGTTATAACAATTTTGTTAATTTGTTGTGAGGTTATGATGGTGTTTAGATAATTCATACAGGGCATCAAACATCAACAAGATAGGACTAGGGGATTATACAACACAACTTGATCGCTTCAGTGACATTGTTTACTCTTTATTTACTTTTCACACTGAAACTTGAAAATCCCCTTTTTTTACTAGTTTTTCCAAATTGCACACATTTTGTCTTGCTTGGAGGGACTGTGGATTCAATTTTTTTTATTACTTCGATAGTATCAGTACACTTGCCGAGAGTCATCACCATACATCCTCGATCAATACAGTTTTACCAACTTAACTTTGCCATTTCCCATTCCTTTAGCATTCATATACTCATCATCAACACATCTGATCTTGGTCCTTTTACCAGAGTCAAAATCAACCAGCCATTGCTTGTTTCCAGTTAGGTGATTTGAGCAGCTAGTCTCCATAAACCACTAGTCTACCATTGATCCATCTACATTCTTAAATGCCATTAATAACACAAGTTCATCATCAGAATCTGCTATGACTATGTTGGCTTTTTCACCATAGCTAACCTTGTTTGACCAGCAATCACCAGCAAAATGGAAAAACCTGTTGAAACTGTAGCATTGGATCTTTCTCTTGTCAAACTTCTCCTTTACTTTCTGAACATTATGATGTTTCTTATCAGAATTGGAGAGTTATGACTTCTGAACACCACCATCATACTTCTTGATGTTCTCTAACCATGCTTTCTTCTAGCTCTTCTTGCCAAAAGAAGCTTTCAGAGTCTGAGCTTTCAGAGCCTGTTCTAACTCTTGCTCAGAGTTTCTTTTAGTCAGACGCAACTTTTGTGCCTCTAAACTACTTCAAAGCTCTTTAATTCTCATGGTGCTGATATTTTTAGAGTGTTATATGGCTATAACTATGTAATCAAATTGAGGAGTAAGTGATCCCAATACCTTTTCCATGATTACTTGTTCATAAAGTGTTTTCCAGAAGACTTCATCTCATTTGTGATCACAACCACTCTAGAGATGTAATCAGGTACATTCTCATTGTTCTTCATGTTGAGATTCTCACATTGCTTACGTAGGGACTGAAGCTTAACCTACTTCATTGATGCATCACCATCATAGCACCTTACCAGTGTATCACATGCCACTGTCATCGTCGTCGAATCAACAATTTGCTCAAACACCTTTGTATCCACACATTGATGGATATATAACAACGCCTTCTGATCCTTCTTCCTCATTTCTCATTGCGCGATTCTTTGCACTTTTGTTGCATTTTCTGCAACCGGCATGTAACTGTCATTGACGAGATCAAGAACATCTTAAGCTCATAACAACACATGCACCTGAATCGACCATTGATTCCAATTATTTTTGTCGAATACTGGAAGCTTAGTGTTCAAGTTACTATTTTCGCCGTTCACCTTCGTTCTTGTGCAAAGAACTCAATTCTCACAAACACTTGTGTTTCCCGAACCCCGAGAATCAAGATCTGTGATTCTCTCAAATTTCAAATTCAACGTGAATTTCAGAATCGAAATCAATCACATACCTCACTAACTCGTGTTTCCCTGTGAATCGAATCGGAACTCTGGATAACAATTGTTGGAGTTCAACAATGAACCACCATTAACAATGCACAAGAACTTTGAAAAGATGAAAAAAAAATGAAAGAATAAGGAGAGATATAGAGAGAATTTTCTAACTAACTTTTTTTAAATTACATATTCTATTATCAATCCACTTTCTTTGAATTTATATAGATTCACCCAAATTCAAATGCACATTAAATACAAATTTTAATTCAAATACAACATCAAATAAAATTTAAAATTAAATAACTTTAATGTTGAATAACAATATTGTACTAATAAGTACTATTTTGTAATATTCATAACAAGTTGGTAAATGGTCAATTTTCAAATATGAACCTTTAATTTAATAAATATCTACAAGAGTTTTCATTGACTTAAGAAAAATTAAGCCAATTCCCCAAAGGCACGTTGGAAGAGAAAAAGAAAACAAATGGTTAAGTAATAGTGTGGACCCTAGAACCGACATTTTAAATTGTCCACACAATTGTTATTTTTATTTTAGCAATACACAATAATTTAATAGATACTCAAAATTGCATTGGTGATATATACTTTTGTCGTTTCCTATGAAATGGGAGCATATAAAATAATGAATAATTGAATATATATATATATATATATATATATATATATATATATATATATATATATATATATATATATATATATTCAAATAATTGGAATGTAGAGTTGAATCTTGAAAGCAAGAAATCCCACGAATGGATGATCCTGTGGGAATATGGTTGAGTCAAGTCTTTGAGACATGCTGGTTTAATAGAAAAATAAAAATGCTTGTTGTTGTGTGCTGGAAATTGAGCAATTCACGCCATACAACAACAACCTTTCTAGAAATATAGGTAGCTGGACCTGGATTTTATCTCTCTAGGCGGTTCCCACCACTTCAAAATTGTAAGAAATTTTGATAAAGATAGCTTTTTTTAATAAATCTGAAAATGATAGTTTGTTAATTTCAAAGTAAGTAAGGATTAATTAGGAAAATGATACTTCCAAGTTTCAAGTCTAAAGTGAATTTTTGTTTTTCCTTACAAAGACTCAAGTAAATGTGTGCAGTTTGTTTCATTTTTAACTTATAAGCTTTAATTAAACGTCAATAATGATGTTTTTAAGGTTTAAATATTCGATAATTAACAAATAAAAATTCAATTTCCTTTTTTTTTTTTCAAATAAAAAATTAATCAAGTTGATTTTAAGGACTCGTTAAAGATTTGGAAGTTTTCAATTTTAGAAAATATTTATACGTGTAGTTACTATTTGAAATCTCCTTATAATTGATTTTTCTTATATTTTGTTAGATATATTATGATTATTTTATTATTATAATTTATATTATAATTATGTTATAGATTTAATTAATTTTTATGTGTACTTATTTTATTTATTTATTTGTCTATGTTTATATATTATAAACTTAAAAAATTGTTTGTACGTAAAAAAATATACATGTTGTTCCTTTTCAGATTTGCTGCATTATGCAGAATAATATGGAATGTACAAAATGTTTTGGTGAAGAAATGACACATTTGAGACCTGATGTTCTAGCATATGTGTAACGTCTGCCATTTGTCAACAGATTATGATGGACGTTATTTTGAGTGTGATTTCTGATTGGATCTCAATCAGATTTTTCGCTATCTTTTAACAATACATTTATGTAGATTTGTTTGATTATGGAGATTTAAATTTGAATCAAATTAAATCTTTTTAGAGAATATTTGAAAAATAAATCTTAATAGAATATCCTACAATTTTGTATGTGATCTAACCCCCATTGAAAAAGCCCGGAGTTTACATTGTTATTTAAGAAGACTTAAACCTAATGTTTGAAGTGTGCAAGTATTGAAGATTCCTTGTGTTAGGGTTTATCCTCCGAGTCTTTGTTTGTGTTATCGTTTGTGCGTCACTCTAGCTTTTTCATTCATATCTTAAAGCATAAAGTTTGGTTTATTTCGTTGAGGTGTAATTCAATATTCAATATTTTGTTTATTGAGTTGATCACTTGAGATTAGTGATTGAGAAAAAGTGAGAAAGATTATCATATTTAGGGTGAGTCCTAAATAGAAAGTTACTAGGATTAGGAAGATGCATTGAACAACATAGGGCTGTTGTTCATATAAGACACATTGTACTAATTCAAAATAGTGAATTTTCTTTCTTGGGTTAGAAACCCCCCAGACGTAGGTGAGGTTGCACCGAACTGAGTTAACAATTATTTGTGTTCTTTTATTACTTTACCATTTATCATATTATTTATCAATAATCTGTCAATTTTGATTTAAGATGTTGAACACCTTGGCTTAAGCATCTTGTCCAACATTTGTCCCCTTAAGAATAAAATTTCAATTGGCATCAGAGCATGCACCCTATTGTGTTTTGGTGAGCTCCAGAGAAGATATTTTTTGTTCAAATGGACAACACTAAGGATGGAGGATATGTTAGTAGACCAGATTTGGATTGTCTTTGGTGTTAATTTAACTAGAGGAAATAAAGTGCACATCATTACCTTTTATTCTTTTTAATAATATTTTTATTGTACTTGATAAAAAAATGAAAGGTTGTGATTTCACTGCACAAAAACTTCATGGGAGACAAACTGCTCCCTAGTAGACCACCTATTTTATATGACACCAAACAAGGACATCTACTTATATGGTTGTGTGGGCCTATGCCCCCACTAATACTTTATAATTGAGTACACTTGATTCTTTTGACCCCTCTAATACTTTACAATTAAGTATACTTTATTCTTTTACATTTGTATATTAAATGAACAATGTCAATTTAAGACATAATTTAACATTATTCTATAAAATATAATTGATTTAATTTTTTAATATCTAAGTGCTAATATGCAATTGAGTTCAATAATAACATAGTAATAATTGATGTTACGGAATTGATATCAAAATTTATATTTATTGTTGATGTTGAATTCACCAAAATAAAAATTTCTTAGACTATATATATCATCTATTAATATAAGTACATAGTTAAATATACTTTTAAACAAGATAATGTATGAATGCATGAATGCATGGATGAATGGATGAACATATGAATGATATTCAAGCATGGGTTCATAAATCTGAGATATCTGAGATGAGGAATGAAGTGTAATGCTGATTGCTTTCAAACCAAGGTTCTCACTGTGTGTGATATGGGGTTCTCTAGAAATAGGGACCCTAAAGTCATGGATTCATCTGACTGTTTGCTGCTTACGACAAAAATATGTTAGTTGACAACTCCATCAAATGAATCTATTATGGGTTAGATCTTCGTACTGACCCTCACAAGAAAAGTTTCTTGGGGACCCGCACTATGAGACCATTGACATTGGGTTCTAGACAAGGTTCTCAGAGTCATGGGTTTCCTTGATTGTTTGCAACTTATGTCAATTTACTTGCCAAACGTCAGCTCCATTAAGGAAATCTATTATGAGTGAGGTATTCATACCGACCCTCGCGAGAAAAGCTTCCCGGGGACTCATACTACGTGATCATCGTTCCTAATTGGCCAAAGGTTCAACATTCTAAAAAGGTACTTAGAGTCAAGGATTCCAATGAAAATAATTGATGCTTACGCCAAAAGCTTGACAGTCATCAATATCCTTAAAGTAGTCTACTATAAGCGAGGTTCTCGTATCGACTGTTACGAGAAAAAGCTTCTCGGTGGCCCATACTACTCCACCTCTCCTATCTCAAGCTTATTCTCTAGACTAAGGTAGAGATTCTTTTCCACAAGGTTTTCTTGTAAGCAATAGTATCCATTTTGTTACTTCATCCTCAAAGAGCCATGTAACAGACAAGATGATATTAACAGAAACAAAAAAAAAGCAATTAGATAATAAAAACAAAAAAAGATAAACCCCCACACACGTAAAAAATAAAACATAAACTAGGCTTGACCTGCTTAGGGAAACTTGATCCCCAACAGATTTGCCAGATGTTGCTACGCGAAACCTAACCGGCATAATGTCTACATGACACAAAGTTGCCACCAAATTTTATTCATTCCTATATAAGAGAGGAAAGGGAAAATAGTCGATAAAATCCTCTAAAGAAAAAAAGAAAATGGAAAGGATTGGTCTCGCAACCAAATATAGGTTTAAAAGTCGATTATGTAAGGGGAAGATATTAACACCCCTCACATCCATAATACTCCATGGGAACTTTCAAAGTTGTCTACGCGTGTGGATGTTTATCTTAAAGTTTACTTATTATCGGGAAAAAGGGGAAAAAGTTGATTTTTTATTATTATGATCGCCAAGGATTGAGGCCCTTGTGCTTATGTATCATCATCGAGGGATGAAGAATTAGAGCTCCATATTTTGGAGTAGAAAATGTTTGTGTGTTGGTTTCTTTTACCTTGAAAAAGGGTTTTCTGAGTGATGCCATAAGGCACAAAAATAAGTTTGATGAGTTGATGTTTGTTTTTATGGTTTTTGAAAAAAGATTGTCTTCGATTAAAATTGCACTAAAGACTATGGGTAGAGGTGAATATTTAAGACAAACAATTCAAATGTCTTGTGTCCAAAATACTCAGAGTAAGTGTAGGATAACTCCATTCTTACTCATTCCCCACCACTTAAGACTCATGGCGTACAATTCTAATAGTATTTTTATTGTATTTTGAATTTGATTAAGAAAATGTTGCTTGACGTTGGATCAAGGGTTTCTTGCTTATTGATTTTGAAATGGTGACGTACATGGATATTTACAAAGAAAATAAATGCGCAAAATAAAGGGTCTCACTGTAAGTTAGACCAAGAGAAAGCCTTGTGTGTGCAAAGTGATCTATGTTAACAAGGGGATAATGAGCTTAAAAGCATATCTCCCTAGGGTAGTGTCATGAATTCCATTCTTACAATAAATGATTGCAAGTCACAAATAAAAATCCAAGTCAGAGCAATAGGTCTAGGATCAAAACAAAGTCCAAGTGAAAGGGTCCTAATGAATCCTCTAAGTTCAACAATGGGTCACAGATGAATGCAATTTTTTAGGTCTTTTAATTTTGTCATGTTTTTGTTCTTTTTGATTATGCAATGGCAATAAGTAAATGACAATAAGATAAAAATGCATGAGATATATACAATGATGATGAATATGAGAATAAAGTGCTTGGAAAGTAAATGATAAGAAATTAAATTGATAAGAAAGATAAATGACAATAAGACAAATTAGGTAAACAAGTCAATGGTTAATGATAATAGTTAGTGGTTAGAAGTCAAATTGCACAAGGTAACCACCTAGGGATTATTTATCCACAAGTCAAAGGACTAAAAATATGGTGCATCAAGGGATAATATATCATTGATGTAAAGTATTAAAGATGATTCATGATTATCTATCAATAGATTTGGCTCGAGGAATGTTGTAACATCCTCAAGTCCATCTATCAATGATTTAAAGTGTGGAAGATTTTATCACCCAAGTAATCACAAGTTAAAAGTCATATAAGATATAAGTTAAATATCAATTTCCAAATGGTTAGGGGTTAATGATCAATGGATACAATGCAACACAAATAAAATCAGAAAGCAAAACTCAAGTCAACACAAAGATCTCGTCTAAACATCAAGAGGTTCAAACATGATCAACTAAGGGCAACCTATCAACACCTCAAAGTATCAAGAATGATTCATTGATCATTCATCAACATGTTTGAAGTATTGATGATTCAATCATGCATATGATCAATTACCAATGATCAAAAGATTGTCATCAACATTAAGGGCAAAATGGTCCACACAAAAATGATAAAAATATTGATAATAATAATAATAATAAGAAATATGGATGAAGTTTATTTAACAAAAATATTTGATTAAAAGAATAAATAAGAAAAAAAATAAATTGATTAAAAGAAATAATGAGTAATTAAAATAAAATAAAAAAATGAAAACAAATAAAGAAAACATAAAAAAAGGAAGGAAAATGGAAATGCAGGCACCTGGATTCAAACCCCTGACCTTGGGGATGCAATCCCAATGACCAACCACAAAGCCAAGCTTGCTCAGCTGATAATTGAATGCGCCTATGAATATATATAAAAAATGAAAAATAAAAAAAAATAAACAAATGAGCCAAGAGGTCAACGCGTGATCAATCCAAGGACCAGACCCCAAGGATCTATTCCAATGGTTCACGCCCCATGCCAACAAGACTTTCTGTGGCCACGTGATTAACATACATAGAAAAGTAAACAAAAGGGATGGCTCTGATCAGGGAGACCATGTGCACGCGTTGACCAAAGCAAACATGAAACCAAGGAGACCACATCAGATTAAACAATCAATGAAAACACTCCATGTAAAATCTTTAAATTTAAATGGAAAAGGGAAATACAAGAAGCAACCGTTGACATATTTTTCAACCTCGAGCCAACTTGAAAATCCCACTTCTGCAACTTAAGGTTTTAAGTGGAATCAAACATGGATTCCACTTCCCATTTGATCATTGTTGATCCATTGATTGGCTCTGAGTATGGAGATTTTCAGTCAATCAATCACGAACAAAAAGTAAAACCTAAAACAAAAATTAAATGATGTATATGCAGTGATTGAAGCTCAAAACATGGGGTTAAGCATCAGTGGAACATGAGGAGCAACGTGGTAACTTGTTTGAAACGAAATGGTGGTGTTTACTACCATGCCAGAAAAAAGTTCAAGTGCAGGTCCCGATGTATTTCGGAAGCTCAGATGAAGGTGCCTCAGCCACTCCTATTGATCTGGTTAGCTTTAGAGAGGTCCAGGAAAGGTGTTGGAATGATTTTGTTGTGTTGAAAATGGTTCAAACACTCCAACTGTATGCTATATATTTTTGGGAAATGAAGGTTTTTTTTTGCAGGGATTCAATGACCATCTTGGTTTTCTGAGGGAGAAGTATATCATATTTATAGGGAAGCTGAGGGAGTGATTAGGGTAAGTGTTTAGTGTAAAAATGGATAAGTTGGTAGGAGCCTGAAAAAATGAAACTTGTTGGCTAAGGGTGAGTGAGTTGGCATCTGCAATTCCTCTTCCATCCTTATGCTATGCAGAAAGGATGCTTTTGGTGAAACAATCGTGGCCCCCACATAATCTAAAGTTCATTTGGTTTGTACCCGATTTTGGCAATTTTTGAGCTTTCTTGAAACTTCAATTTGCTGCACATGTATTCACTTGCTACTCTCATTTGGGCCTGCATTTGGTGCCTCTAATTGTTGTTGCATATGCTTGGTTTAAATGGAATGGAATGCACATGAATTGGTGACTTGGGACATGACATAAAATTGCTTTGGCTGGTCTGACCTGTGATGTGCGCCATGGTAGGACAACAAGTTCAAGCTTGGGCCAATTAAATTTGGTCCGTGCATTTTAGACCAAACCATATTTGTCATGCCCTTAACAAAATGCAAAAAGAATTGGGTCAAAAAATGTTGTGAGGTGAAAATGACATAGGTGCAAAGAGGTGGCCATGATATGTTTTTAGGCCTGCCTAGGCAACTTGACTTGGCCAATCCCAATTTTGAGGTCCTTAGGTGCTGAGTTAGATTTTGGGTCTTGAAACAAAGTTGGTAAGGAGTTCATTTGTGTCATTTGGCTCGAAGTAGATCCTAAAAAGGTTAAAAAATGAGAAAGTTAAGGGGTTTGGACCAAATGGTAGGCCAAACTTGCCAAAACTAGGACAAACCAACATGCCCTAACTTGCATTTTTTATGTTTCTTGAACTCCAAGGCACACTGATGATTATTTGAAGATTAAAGGAGGAAGTCTGGATTGAATCCTTGCATTTATGTTTTTGTAAGTTGATCATGTGCCATGCTTATGGATGAACCCATGTGATTTTAAGTTGATGATTCAAAAATCAAACTAAGACTTTCACTTGTATTGCCATGTATGATTGAAGTGGGTGGATGTTTGGTGAATGAAGATTGAAATTTAGGGAAATTAGGATTTTGAAAGATGTGTTGACTTTGGTCAAAGTTGACCAAAAAGTCAATTGTTGATCAAAGTCAAACTTTAGCCAAAATTGATCTTTTGTATTCCTTGGAGGAATGGTGAATAGAATGAACTTTAATGGATGTAAATGAACCAATGGATGATGAAATGACCAAATGTAGTCTTCATGAAGTAGGGTTTCAAATAACAAGTCAAAGCATAGAAGCAAAGGGTCACAACTAGGGTTTTAGGGCACATGCAACAAACATTAAGCTATCCCCAAGGCAAGACCTCTTAAGCTATGGTATTAAAATCCAAGCAAAGATTAGATGAACCATCAAAGATGAGCATCCATAATTAGGGTTTCTTCAAGGCCAAGGTTAAACCATAGAGCAATACAGTCAAATGATGATTTGGACAAGTCATAGAGGATCAGAGGATTAGGGTTGAGGCCCATAGATGACTAGATGAAACAAGCAAAGCTTCCAATCAAGGTTCACCATCCAATTAGGGTATTAGAGGTGAATGGGGATGACTTATGCAGTCTCACAAGGTCAAGGAATGCTTAAAAATGACAAATAGGGTTTAGGGTGGATTGGGCACACCCCAACATGATCAAAGAGATCTTGGTGCTCCTCAAATATGAATATCATGCCTTGAGTCCATGTAACATGCTTCCTTGCTATGAATGCGAATGCAAGTGCAAATGAGGTGATAAGGTGATGAATGTATGCCTATGCCATTGGGCCATGGAAGTTGGGATATAAGGTAAGGTAAATTTGGGGTATGATACATGGTGCATACTTTCTTCCAAGAGAAGTAAGCTTTCCTCTACCATATATGAAATTTCAATCGAACGATGTTATACATGTTGTTCATCAACTCATTCACACCTTGTACTTCGAGACTCACCTGTAACAGTTGGAAACCAAACAACATTTTCGGTCTAGGTACTACTAGTAGTGATAGGGCTCTGAACGAATCTAGTGGTATGTGAGATTGGAGGAGATCTGCACACACCAAAGTCTTTGTGGCATTTTGATTCACATCGCCTTGAGGAAGGGGATGTTGTGGATCTCATGCGGCTTGAGCAACAACAGTTGTGTCGTGCAAAGCGGTGAAGTGTCTTGCTTTTGATCCAACCATCATATGGAGATCCGATGACTAGAAATGTGGAATTTATGAAAGTATAGCTGATTATTTGCATAAGTTGAATAAGAACAACATATTTGTGGTTCAATTTCAAGAACTTCAATCTGCTAGGTTGAAAGATCTTTGAATCAGAAAAACAAAATAGTTTTGTTTGATAGTGGAAAATATGGGAATTAAAAGTCAATTCATACAGACGACGCCATTGTTCAGTTATGGAACAAACAATGATTAGAGATCAGAGGTTATGGCATGCAACGACGAGCCTGAGCTTCTGCTGCGGTGGTGGAGGATGACCTACAAGGTTAATACTCAGACGCTCAAGTCAGTATGTGAAGGAGATGAGCAGATGAAGTTTGACTTTGAAATTGTGTACCTCAAATTGGCGTATATGATCTTTATATAATGGAGCAGTTATAATAACCCATTATTTTCTAGTTACGGGAGATGACTTAGAAGGTCCATTATCTTGCTGGTAGAGATGCTACATTTTGCAGTGTTGGAATTATAAAAAGAGTGATTAAGATTGAAGCCTATTTAGTCGATGAGAAGTGAAACCTCCCTTACTGGATCTATAGCGATTATAACGTCAATTGGCACGACGGTGACGGTGATGTAGTATGCAATGCTTGAGCGAGTTGCTTCGATGCTCCCATGACAATAGAAATTGAGGTTGAGGGATTAATTTACTATGTACCTTTAATATTTTATTTATTTAAGTATAAAATAACACATAGAATCCGTACATCTAATAGCAATATCATGTCATGGGCTCATGAATCCGTACATCTAATAGCAATATCATGTCATGGGCTCATGACCACTTTGGAAGTTCCCAACCCGCCGCCAGTAATCATGAATGAATACGCCCATGAAACTGTGTAAGGTTCAACTTTTAGTATCACACGCGCTTCAAATCAAAACTTGATTCCATTTTCTAAAAAAGTGTTTCTATTTTATAATATAAAAAAACAAACAAAAAAACACAACAATAACACAGTGCCACACAGAACAAATCAAAAGCCTATCAGAAACAAGACACACACACTCACACTCAAATAACAACACTCTCTTTTCACGTTTCTGAAACCAAACAAACACATTCAGCAGCAACCATGGCAGCCACTACCAGAGCGATTACCATAGCTAGCAGTTCAACCTACTCTCTTCTCACCACCAATAAGCCCTTTCTCGGTGGCCGCGCCCTTCGTCTCAACAACCTCAAGGTTTCTACTAGAGCTACTAGGTCTTATACTTGCAAGGCTATCTATTACCCTGAGGTTACTGTCAAAGAGGATGGCCAGCCACAAACCCTTGATTATAGAGTCTTCTTTCATGACAAATCTGGTAAAAAGGTATTTTTTTTTCGTTTAATCAATTTGGGTATCGAATTTTTGGTGATTTTTTATTGTTGTGATGATGGGTTTTGCTTGTAATTAGGATTTTATGTTGTTGGGGTTTTAAAGTTTCTTCCTTTAATGCCGGGCTTGTTGTTTGATGGAATGATGATGATGTTGGTGGTGGTGATTTAGAAATAAACAAAATATTGTATGGTGGGATTGTTTAGTTTAGCTATGGTTATTTGTCTAGGAGTTGTATATATGGTTTAGTAGTGTTCCTTTTGGGAATCAGAATTGTTGGTGTAGATTCTTAATGTAGTGTTGCAGATCTCTAATGCGGTTGCACAGGGTGGACAAGCAAGATTAGCACTCGACACCCAAGTCAGTGAGGGAATGAAGAGGGGTAAAGGGAATTATGATTAGAATCATATCTTAGTCTGCACACGTGGCGACTTATATACGATTGATGATAATTGAGTCTGTTTCGCATTGGGCCTGTGCCGACTCAGTAATGTTCTATGACTGAAGTGAGTTCACTAAAGTTAATTTGTAAAATTTGCAGGTTTCTCCATGGCATGATGTTCCACTGCAGCTAGGTGATGGTATCTTCAACTTCATTGTTGAAATACCAAAAGAATCCAGTGCAAAGATGGAGGTTGCCACCGACGAGCCTTTCACTCCCATAAAACAGGATATAAAAAAGGGGAAACTTCGATTTTACCCGTGAGAGAAACTTAAAAGCTCATACTGTTTTTTTTTGTTGTATTATTTGTCTTTGTCAATGCACTCTATGTTTTGACATAAGTCTGTTTCGCTAATCCAATCAAGATTTGTCTTTATCAAAGGAACATTGGCAACGTAAAATGTCCTAGATATGACTTTTTAATTAATTATTCTTGCTTCTATGATGCCATCTTCATGTTGTCGCACTTAAAATTTGTATTCATAAGTTCTTTTTGATTCTTCTCAGCTATAATATACATTGGAACTATGGCTTACTTCCACAAACATGGGAAGATCCAACTCTTGCTAACCATGAAGTTGAAGGAGCATTCGGAGATAATGATCCAGGTATTCTGTTTCTAATGAGCAATGATTGTACTCTCTATTCCAATTATTTCCATCATGTTATCTAAATATTTCATAAATAAGTTTGCAACTAAGCATGTCTGATATTCCTGTCATCTTTATGTAGTTGATGTGGTTGAGATCGGTGAAAGCCAAAGGAAGATAGGAGAGGTTCTCAGGGTCAAACCCTTAGCTGCATTAGCCATGATTGATGAAGGAGAACTTGATTGGAAAATAGTAGCAATTTCATTAGATGATCCAAAAGCATCACTTGTGAATGACGTTGATGATGTTGAGAAACATTTTCCAGTAAGCTCTATTACCTAAACTAGTTGGTGATGCTTAATTGGTGTCATGATCAGTGAGTTTTGTGTGATATAATCTTTGGTTTTCTTCAGGGAACCCTCACTGCAATTAGGGATTGGTTCAGAGACTACAAGATACCTGACGGGAAGCCTGCTAATAGATTTGGTCTCGGCAACAAGGCAGTAAATAAGGTACATTCACTGCACAAATCTCTTAATGCAATTATCACGATAAATTCTTCATTCTGTTGTTAATCATTTCTGTTTTTGCTCTGACTACTAAGTCGGATCCTCGATCGTGGCAAGAAATTTCTGTGAAGTTGCAATGAAAAAAATAAAAGCATGTCATTTATCTTATGATCCACTGCAATGTTAATGGCCTCATTTTGTCTCGGCTAAGTTCGTCTGAGCTTAAACTTATTTTTTGTGAACAGGATTATGCGCTGAAAATAATCACAGAGACGAACGAGTCTTGGAGTAAACTTGTGAAGAGATCAATTCCTGCTGGAGAGCTGTCACTTGTGTAAATGCATTGGCAGAAGAGTATCGGTTGTTTATGGCAATGCTTTTTTACGATTCTATTTATGAAGTAGCAAACTCTTAGTTTCCGATTATGTCTTTGACATCAATGCCCTCTTGGTTAAGCACTAGTTGAAATATTGAATACATCTATCTTGCTTTTGTATTCTAAGTTTTATGATCATTCTTTATTTAACTTTCCATAAAAACGGTTAACACAAGAAAGCATTGAAATGGAACACATCTTTAAGCAGGAAATCACAGAAGCAACCATTTTTTATAGTGAAAACACTAAAAAAAAACTAATCTCTTTTTAAATTACTTTTTCATGAACTTTGTAAAAGTAAAATGTGATAAGAAACTGGAAAAACGTTACAAGCCTCCTCATGGGACTTAAGAACAAGCTACTTTGATGTTGCTGTGAATGCTTTCTGATAGTCAATAAAATGTTACAAAGCCATAAAGCTGCAGAGCTGAATAATGAGCAGGTAAGCTTTCAAAAGATATCATTATGAAGGTGCAAGCGATTCACCCCCGACGAATGCTGATGACATAGATAAGATGGTGTGGCCGATGAATACATCAGGTAAATTCTCCATTACAGAGGCGTATTATCAGCTGTGTGATATGGACATGACTAGATCGAATCAGGTTTGGTCAAAGGTCTCGAACTTGCAGGTTCCGAAGCAGGTTCGCAGCTTCATATGGTTAGTTTGACACGAGATTGTTAACTAACAGTAGAAAGCACTGTCTAGCTTGCTTCTTCAGCACACAAGTATTAGATTGTTGACTAACAGTAGAAAGCACTATCTAATTATTTTTATAAGTTGATTTGGACTTACAGTAAGTAATTTGTAGTCACTTCCACAAATAATACATGTGAAAAATAAAAAGGGAGAAATATTTTGTTCTGCGCATAATTTTTAAATAAGAAAATAACAGAAAAAATCAACATTCTTGAGATTGTGCATTAGATGTTGATGTTTCTTCAGTCTTCTCTTGAAGCAAAGGTATAGTGCACACTTGATTCTCACTATCATCCTCAAATCTATCCACACTATGAACAAATATTCCTACAACATGTACATACACATTAATCACTGTCTTCTTCAGTAAATTAATAAGATTTCGATTGTTTGAAAATTAAGATTTCATGAAGACATACCGATAAACCATATTCCAGCCGCCGGAAACAATATGGTTGTTAGGATCAACGAAGTTGTTCTCCAGTTGTTAGTCCTATCCTGCATTTCAAATTTCCAAAACATTGATTTCTTGGAAGATACGATGATATATCGTAAATAAAAACTGTACAAGACGCGTCACGTAATCTGTAAAAGACTGACAAGGAGAAGTCCGACAAGAGGCGAGGAAGGCAAGTCTCCAAAGAGATGAATTGCAACGGTTAACATAGCCATCGATAGCGGCCTCAAACTTGGTTCAACACAATGTAGACACACATAATTTACGGGACCCTGAAAAGAAAACCTCAAGCAAACAATAATTTCAACGAAAACTGAACATCTGCTAAAGATTGATTGATGGGAGGAAAGTACCTGAGTGGCAAAAATAATAAGTTCGCCGATAGACAAAAGAGCAAGAAAGGCATTCACATTTCCGCATAAGAAGGCACCAAAACAGAATGCTGCACCGAAAAGTGTTGTCACCGAGAGAAGCTGCAAAAGAATAGTGTTTATTATGCAGACAAGAGGAATCTCTAGAACTCATCTCAGATTTGAATTCCAACCTGAAATGCATTTGATAAGGTGTTACTGTTATTCATAAAATCGAGAGCAAAGCCTCCGGCTAATGTGCCTACTATTCCACATACCATTCCGATTCCTCCAAATACCAAATCTGCATCAGTCTACAAGAAACAAGATACATCAATAATGAATAAATATGACATAAAGGTGTATGTATGTAAGTATGCATAAGGGGTCATTAGAGGAAGCAAACTCTCACCATGTGGTAAATATTATAGCCCGCTCTCGGACCCCAATACGAGTACGCACCTAAGACAAAGTCGTACGCTATGTAACCTGAACATAGATATTTAACTCGTGGGGTTAAATAACGAGATGCAGTAAAATATGGTTGTTAAAAATAGAATATGTGAAGGATAGTAAGATATGAAGTTCCTTGGGAAGCAAGTTATCCAAACAATATCTTTCTGATACAAATTTATCGACAAAATATTAGAAAAACAGTTGATCCATGCAGTAGATTAGTTGGAGTGACAAGTACCTAGAACATTAATAACATAAACCTTATTAAGCAGAAGCGCTTTCATATCAATCCAAAATCTTGAGAACTCATCGAATATTTTCGCCTTAGATGTAGTAGAACTAAAACAAGAACCAATCAGATGTTAGACAGTATAAGATATTGAAAATCAAAAACTGGAAAGTATGAGTACTAACTTGGATTTATCCTCTGGTACTTCTGCCTTTATCAAATCGGCGGGAACTAACCCTGATCCAAAAGTAGTTTACAAGTCGAAAACAATAATAGGGATTTATTATAAATCAATGCGAGAAATATATGCACCTTTTAACTCTAAAGGATTCATTAAAAATCCTGAAATAGCAAATGGAAGCATCAATGCAGACTCTATCCAGAATGCGTAACGCCAACCAAAATGACTCCCGACCTGTAATTGAACACTAAATAGGTAAAACACTCAAATTGATTCTTTAATAGCAGTACGAAAACGAGATAAAGACTTACCAAACCACCATAGATATAGCCAGTTGCATATCCCAATGGTAAACACATGTAAAATACTGCGAGCCACGCTGTTTTCTGGTATACATGTTAAGAGTACGAGTACGAGATAGATATTTACACCAGAAAGAAGAAAGTGCAAGAATATTCTTTATGACAGTTTGATTACATAAACAAACCTGAGAAGCCGGGGCATTGTCATCGATAAAAGGCGCTGCTAGACTAACAAACGAAGCTTCGCCAACACCAACAAGCCTATACAGAATAACAAAAGCATAAAGAGAGGGAAACAAACCAATTACACGCGACAAAATCATTTAACTTGGAAAACAAGGAACCACTTACATGCGACAGACTGAAATGGACCAGAAATCAAAAGAAAAACCACAAAATAAGGTTGCAAGAGTCCAAACTGACAATCCAACTCCTATAAGTCTAAATGGATTTACACTGCAAAATTTATGAATTGCGAAAAAGGATTACTGTGTCAGCTAACGATATGAAGTTCAGAAGTTTTCGTAGTTAAATCATTTTGAACGGTTACTCGAATTACCTTTTAGTTAGAGAGGCAAAAATTGGAGAAGCCACCATAATTCCTACCAAAAAAGCAGATGATAAAACTCCATCTTCAAAATTGTTCAAGTTAAAGTCCCCCCTGCACACAAGGAAGGGTACAAATATGGTAAAAACCATTACATCGCCAAAATGGCTACACAACTCGAAAGCCATTTTGACGAGTGCTCGTAATAATACGACGAAAACTATGTTTTTGCGAGATAAGTAAAGTCTGATCAAGAATTGTATATCTTACTGTATTCCTGTACCAGAAGTGCAAGTAACAGCACCTTTAGTGCATGTTCCTTTACTACCATTAACACCATTGCTAGCTATTGCTCCTCGATCCAAATAGGTTAACAAGTTAATCACACAAAATATAGCAAGTAACCTACAAAAAAGTATAGATTATAAGTAATTCCAGTAGAAAAATAGAGCCAAAAAACACAACCCGGAATTGGTAAATTTTTTGTCTCCACATTATAACAAAAATGGAAAAAATGCTTTATTACTTAGTACTCAACATGGATATAAATAGAAAATATACCAAAAATAGGATACCTTTTGGGTGTACACCATGAAGTTGTGGGAATGATGGTGGGTGATATTATGGATGGCTCCATGAACAAGTCTTTAGATTTTACTTGCAGCGTTGCAAGTAGTAGCTCATCATGTGTAACATAAATACTTGACAATATCTTCTATAAAAGTTTAAAGTAGTTGAGTTGAATGGTTGTTAAACCTTATTCAATTTTGTTTTTATTTTATTTTTTCTTAAAAATACTTTAAAATATTCATGTCTGATTAATCAGTCGCGTCATAAAATATAATAATATAAAAATAGAGAAGTAAAATGTCAAGTAAAAATAATAATCCGGATTATTACTTTAACAAACTCATAATTATTTTTTTTAGATCATAATTATCTATTTATAAGTAAAAGTTTTTTAATTTTTTGTCTTTTATAAGTAAAAGTCTTTTAATTTTTTGTCTTTAAATATAAACAAATGTCAATAAATTTAGGTATATTTAATATTTTTATTCCAAAAGTATTATTGCATTAATTACTTAATAATGTTAATAGAAGATAATTTAATTAAGGGTATAATAGTAATTATATTATCTCTCCCACATGAAATCAAAAGAATTAAATACCCTTAACTACCATTCTTTTTAATAAAAGCATATCAAGCCCTCAACCATATAATAAAGTTATTTATGATATTAAAGTGTCATTTATCGGTGTATGTGTTAATGCTTGATAGGCCTCAACCACATAATCAAGTTATTTATTATATTAAAGTGTCATTTATCTGCATAAGGAACAATTTATTGAGGATGTATAATCCATATCCATATGATGTTAGATACAATGAACCTAAACATAATTAATTTGTCTGTTTAATCTGAGACATGCATTGTCAGTCATGATACCATAATCTGCATAACATAAACCAACTTTTACATTTCAACTACATCACACTTTGCTACATTGAATGTCTTCTCCTTACACGAAAACAACATCGTACCATAGTCACACATGTATGCATAATGAATCATTGGAAGAAGCAAAATCTAACCATGTGACAAATCCACATGTTTTACTATCAATAACAACATGTCATTGACACACATGATCTAGATCCTAGGAGAAATATGAACCTGTAATGGATTTTTCATCATCACTCAACTTGCGATTCTCCTCCTTTAACTCCAATTCCAAAATAGTATCTGCATAAGAAACAACACTGTTAACATCGCTCAATCTACTTTCCTTATTTTGCTTCCTCCCTCTTATCAGCGGAAGCAAAACATCTTCTTGATCCTTACGCAACTTCAACAACTCCTCCCATCGTTTCCGCAGCAAAATCTTAGTAACTTCAGGCCAGAAATCCAATATACTGAATCTGCTTATACTCAACAGAAGCGCCCTTTCTTCACTTTCAATTTCACTAATTTTCTCAGCGTTAACTCTTTCACCAAAACACATAAAAACAAGTAAACAAAACATGGCATAACGAAAGTGAGGAACAACAGTAAAGGACTCCGACTCCGAAGCGGTTTTAAGACGATGGATGAGAATGTCTGTTGGAATATTAATATTTGTTTTGAATTAGTATTTGTTTTTAGTCCGTCAATAAAACTCCTATTCAAAAGGTGTATCTAGGTTAAGACCTATTCTTTAGCATAGTGTGCTGAAAAATAGGAAGTTCAGTTTATGTAAGGCTATTTATGCAGCCCGCTTTTCTGTTTTTAATATCAAGCAAAGTTTACAATTTCAATTACTTGTATTCTTACCTTGTTCAACATTTGGTATCAGAGCCTCGTCAAGAGGCCTGATCAGAGAAAGAGAGGTTGAGGAAAATTCGTGAGAATGACAGAAAATATCAGTAGCAGCAGATTTGTGCAACCAATAATTCCCAAATTTGATGGTTTCTATGAGCATTGGGCGAAGCTGATGGAGAACTTCCTCCGATCGAAAGAAATATGGAACTTGGTCGAGGATGGAGTGGTTGGTGGTCCACAAAACCGGGAGCCAACTGATGAGGAGACAAAAACAATTGCAGAGCAGCAGTTGAAGGACAGAAAGGTGAAGAATTATCTTTATCAAGCCATTGATAGAGAAATCATGGAGACAATACTAAATGATGACACCTCAAAGCAGATATGGGACTCAATGAAGCAAAAGTTCAAAGGGTCAACTAGAGTGAAGAGAGCTCAACTTCAAACTTTGAGGACTGAGTTCGAAATACTGAAAATGAAAGAGGGAGAATTTGTCAATGCATACTTTGGACGAGCTCTCTCCATAGTAAAACGGATGAAAGCCTACGGAGAGATTGTGAAAGAAGCCGACATTACTGCAAAAATTCTGAGGTCTCTTGTGCCAAAATTCAACTATGTTGTGTGCTCCATTGAGGAGTCTAACAATGTGGAAACTCTAACCGTTGATGAACTCCAAAGCAGTCTTCTTATCCATGAGCAAAGAATGAAGGGATCAAATGAGGAGGAGCAGACACTGAAGGTGACACACGAGGAGCGTTATGAAAGAGGCAGAGGCAGATGCATGATGAGAGGCCGAGGAAGAGGTAGAGGCCGACAGTTTACGAATAGGGCTGCGGTGGAATGCTACAGGTGTCATAATTTGGAACACTATCAGTATGAATGCCCAACCTGGGAGAAAAAAGTGAACTATGCCGAGTTTAATGAAGAGGAAGAGATGTTGCTGATGGCACAAGTAGATTCTCATCAAAACAAGAAAGAAGGAGTATGGTTTCTTGATTCCGTATGCTCAAATCATATGTCCGGAAACAAGGAATGGTTCATGCAGCTAGATGAAAGCTTCAGGCACTCAGTCAAGCTTGGAAATAACTCAAAGCTAGAAGTAATGGGAAAGGGAAACATCAGATTGGAGATCGACGGAAGTAATCACATTGTAAGTGACGTATTTTTTATTCCTGAACTACGCAGTAACTTACTGAGTATTGGGCAGCTCCGAGATCGAGACATCACAATTGTAATTAAGCATGGAGTTTGCAAGCTGTATCATCCGAGCAGGGGATGCATAATGGAAAGCTTGATGACCACCAACAGAATGTTTCTTGTGACAACAAACATTCTTATATCGGTGCGTACATGTTTCAATGCAAACGTTGATGATCTCGGTGAAATATGGCATAAAAGGTTTGGTCACTTGAGCTACAAGAATCTTGCGTTGCTGCATAACAAGAACTTGGTTCGAGGAATTCCAAAATTAAATGCTTCATCAAAAATTTGTACAAGCTGCATGGTGGGAAAACAACATCGAGAAGCTATCCCTAAGAAAAGCATCTGGAGGGCCAAACAACAACTGCAGCTTATTCACTCAGATATATGTGGTCCAATTTCTCCTGAATCACATGGAAACAAAAGGTACATACTGACATTCATTGATGATTTCAGTCGTAAACTTTGGGTTTACTTTTTAAATGAGAAAGGTGAAGCCTTTACTACTTTCAAAGAATTTAAAACTATGGCAGAGAAGGAGACTAGTTTGGCACTGTGTTGTTTAAGAACAAATAGAGGAGGAGAATTCAACTCAAATGAATTTTCAAACTTCTGTAAAGCTCAAGGAATCAAGCGACAATTGACAACAACTTATACGCCGCAACAAAACGGAGTCGCAGAGCGCAAGAATCACACAATTATGAATATGGTACGCTGCATATTAGAAGAGAAGAAGCTGCCCAGAACGTTTTGGCCGGAAGCCGCAAAATGGGTCTGTCATATGCTCAACAGAAGTCCCACATCTGCTGTAAAAAAAACAAAACGCCAGAAGAGTGTCGGAATGGTTTCAAGCCTAGTGTCGAACACTTTAAAGTGTTCGGATGCGTAGGAAATGTTCACGTACCAGATGCTAGAAGACTCAAACTTGATGCTAGAAGCCAAAAGCAGGTTTTCATTGGATATAGCGAGAAGTCAAAAGGGTATAAAATGATAAACCCTTTAACAATGAAGGTAACAATCAGTCGGGATGTAATCTTTGAAGAAGATGGCTGCTGGAATTGGGGGAGGACAGATGTCGAATCGAAAAGTGAAGTACTTGATTGGGGTGAAGCTGATGAGGAAACACTTGAGGAATTAGATGAGCATGAAAATGAAAATACCACAAGTGAAGCAGAAGAAGACAACTTAGAAGCGACTGATTCTTCTTCAAATGAATCGGTAACTCCACCAAATTTAGAGAAAAGAGTAAGAAGAGTTCCAACCTATCTTCAGGACTATACAAGCGGAGGAGAATTGTCCGAAGATGAGGTACAAAATTTTCTTATGTTTATGTCTACGGATGATCCAATTTATTATGAAGAAGCAGTGAAGAAGAAAAATTGGAGAGATGCCATGGACAAGGAAATAGCAGCAATAAGAAAGAACCAAACCTGGGAGTTAGTTCAAGCTCCTTCAGAAGCAAAAATAATAGGTGTAAAGTGGGTCTACAAAACAAAACTTGATGAAAACGGTGAAGTTAGCAAGTGCAAAGCTCGCTTGGTGGCCAAGGGTTACGCACAGGAGAAAGGTGTAGACTACGACGAGGTTTTTGCCCCAGTTGCAAGATGGGATACCATCCGAATGGTGATAGCTCTAGTAGCAAGAAATGGCTGGAAACTCTATCAATTGGATGTCAAAAGTGCATTTTTGCACGGAGAGCTGCACGAGAATGTATATGTTTCACAACCGCAGGGATACGAAGTAAAAGGAGAGGAGAGCAAAGTCTACAAGCTGAAAAGGGCACTTTATGGGTTGAAGCAGGCTCCAAGAGCATGGTTCAGCAGGATCGAAAGTTACTTTGTCAATGAAGGTTTCGAAGGGAGCTGCTATGAACACACTCTTTTCATAAAAAAAGAGGAAGATAAAATATTGATTGTAAGTCTTTGTGTTGATGATCTTATTTTTACTAGTAATGATCTGATCATGATGCAAAGTTTCAAAACTTCTATGAAAAGAGAATTTGAGATGACTGATTTAGGCGAAATGAAGTATTTTCTGGGAGTTGAAGTGCGTCAAAATGCGAGAGGAATACACATAAGCCAAAAGAAGTATGCGGGAGAAGTTCTCGAGAGATTCGACATGGGAAGCTGTAATGAAGTAAAGAATCCAATAGTCCCTGGAAGTATTAATTTGTCAAAAAGGGAAGAAGGGAAGCAAGTTGATGGAACTCTTTTCAAGCAGATCGTGGGGTGTTTGGTGTATATGACAACAACTAGGCCCGACTTAATGTATTATGTGTGTCTTATTAGTCGATTCATGTCCAATCCAAAGGAAGTACACATGCTTGCAGCTAAAAGAATTTTAAGGTACATCAAGTCAACAATTGATCTCGGCATCTTCTATGGAAAAGGATGCAAAGACGAGTTAGTAGCTTACACAGACAGCGATTATGCCGGTGATATAGATGACAGGAAGAGTACATCAGGCTATGTATTCAGAAGATTAAACTAAAATGATGTATGCATGTTTAGCTTAGGGGAGGAATTGTTGGAATATTAATATTTGTTTTGAATTAGTATTTGTTTTTAGTCAGTCAATAAAACTCCTATTCAAAAGGAGTATCTAGGTTAAGACCTATTCTTTAGCATAGTGTGCTGAAAAATAGGAAGTTCAGTTTATGTAAGGCTATTTATGCAGCCCGCTTTTCTGTTTTTAATATCAAGCAAAGTTTACAATTTCAATTACTTGTATTCTTACCTTGTTCAACATAGGACCCAGTTCCGGATTTCTGAGAAAGATTTGATTTTCGATGGATGAAGCATCTTGGAAGCGAGGTTACGACGAAGGGTCCTCCACGTATCACCGTAAGAAGCTGAACTGATACTATGCTGGTTACTAGACATGAGTATGCTGGTGGGAAGTGCTTTAGGACGACCGGAGAAGATTGATGAGTTATGAATGAGAGCATTGTGAGATATGGAACGGTCAACAATGAAAACAGAAACTCGAGAACCGATTCTAATAGTGATGATAGGACCATATTTGGCGTGGAGGGTTTTAAGAAAAGGTTCGAGTTGGGCGAAGGATTTTCGGAGCCATAGGATGCTTGTGAGGACGGGGATGTGGAGTGGACCGGGAGGGAGTGTGGGGGTGGTGAGGGTGGAGATAGTGGCTTTGATGAGGAAGATGATGAAGAGTGAGAGTAGTGCAATGAACCATGTTTCCATTATCAGGTAAAAGTGTTAGTGATGAAAGAGTGGAAATGGAATAATAAGAAAACTTGTATGGATATGGTGATTAATATAAGCCTTAAATAAGGCGAGGCCTAAGTTTGCCCTCGTGAAAAACATGGTAATTATACATGCAACATGAATCTAATCAAGTTAAAACATATGTACTCCGATAAATATCTTAGCGACCATCAAATCGTCCATCCAATCTATTGAGAAAATTAATGCCAAAAACAAAGTAATATCGTGTGAGAAAGAGGGAATTGAATCATCTTCTACTATTTCTCTATGGCCCTCCATCCTGCTCCTTTTTTTGTTCCTATCTCTTTCATCATTTAATCTCTCTCATCTTTAATACTTCTTTTTTGATTTTTAATTTGTCTCTCATCACTCTCACAAAATTAGAGCTGGAGTCCTGCCCAACAGGCTGCAGAGAGTTTCTTGAAAATTAAGAGACCTTTATATTCAAGAAAAGGAAGATTGATGAAGAGATAACAAAGATGATTAAAATAAATTTTTCATTCACTTTTTCAAAGAGCATTATTTGTTTACAAGTTAATCACCAACCATCTCTAGTACACATCGAGAGAGCACAATTTATTTATAGACTACTGACATATATATCTAATATATGAAGATTAAACCATTACATGGCATAAATAACTATTACATACATGTTGAATGCTACAATATACATGAACAGACTTCTACTACAACATTCTCCAGATTTTAGCTTTATCGATATCTCCAGTCTTCCCCTCTGTTGAAAACTATAACTACATCCAATGCGTTTGAGTTTGATCCGACTAACTTATAATAACAAAGCTACAAATATCCATCTTGGAACTAACTTCGAGCCATGAAACAAACTAGCTGTCATCATGCAGTTTTATCAACTACGTACAATGAAAGAACTTGCAACTTAGCAATTACTTGGTGATCATATCAGCAGCATCGTGATCGGTCAAAATCTTCATCACCTTTACTTCTTCCCTTTCAATTTTCTCTTTGACAAAATGCAACCTAACATCAATATGTTTTTTCATTTAATGATAAGTCGAATTATTCGACAAATATATGACACTTAAACTATCACATTTAACAACAATTACTTGACCTTGAAGTTTTAACTCATTGGCAAAACCTTCAAGCCACAATGCTTATTTCATAACTTCGGTGAAGACAATGTATTCCGCTTCAGTGGTTCATAAGGCTACACCTTCTTAAGGGTTACTTTCCAACTAATTGTTATGCTGAACATAGTGAAAACATATCTATACAAAGATTTTCTGGTGTCCTTACATCCTGCATAGTCAGAGTCCGCAAACTCTTCGATTTTCCTTTGGACATCATGACCTCTGTCTCCACCATAAATTAGGACCTTGCTCAGGGATCCTTTTATGTATCTTAGGATCCATTTCAAAGCTTGTCAATGAGCTTTTCTAAGATTTTCCATGTACCTGCTTACAAGGCTTACTGCATAAGCTATGTCTGACCTGGTACAGACCATAACGTACATCAAAGAACCTACTATACTAGTATATGTAATGCTATCCATATACGCCCTTTCAACTTCAGTACTAGGAATTTTAGTTATACCCAACTTGAATTATTCAGTTGTTGATGTTATAATAGGTTTTGAGTTTGACATATCAAACTTGTTTAGAATCTTCCTTATATATGACTTTTGAGATAAGCATAATGTCGACTACTTTCTATCTCTCTTGATATCAATAAACAAAATCTTGGTTGCATCTCCAAGGTCCTTCATTTCGAATTCATGGTTGAGTTTAACCTTCACCGTCATTACTTATTCAACGAGGTTGCTTGCTATGAGGATGTCATCTACATAGAGCAATAAGATGAGAAGTGAATTTTCAGGTGAGAACCTGAAATAGACACAATGATCGAAATTGCTCCTTATGAAACCTATGTGTGCTATTGCCGCAGTGCGAAAAATGACTACGAGCGCTCGCACGCTCGAGATGATAGTAGAGTCACTACCAAAGTTTATTCATTCCAATAGGAAAGAAAAAATATTGATAAAACCCTTAAATAAAAAGAAAATGGTCTTCGAAACCAAATCCGGATTCGGAAGTCGATTATGCGAGGGGAAGGTATTGACACCTCTCACTTCCGTTGTACTCAACGGGAACCATTTAGTTAACTTTGCGAAAGTGAATGTTAGCTATCATTTATTTTCTTTCATCTAGTTATTAAAATTTTGAGAGAAAAAGGACTAAAAATAGTTTTTTTTATTATGATGTCTGGCGAGACTTTAAATCTCGCTCCTGCGTATCCCCAGGTGCGATATGGAACTCAATGCTACATAGTTCTGGGATAGGAAAATGCTTGTTGGTTGGTCGATTTTAGCAAAAGGTACTTAGTCTAATTCGAGCAGAAACC
Organism: Lathyrus oleraceus; assembly: GCF_024323335.1. Classification (NCBI taxonomy): domain Eukaryota; kingdom Viridiplantae; phylum Streptophyta; class Magnoliopsida; order Fabales; family Fabaceae; genus Lathyrus; species Lathyrus oleraceus. The sequence goes on from NC_066579.1 coordinate 452,927,469, forward strand.
ATTTGCTTGCAACCCAAAAAATGGAGAAGTGAACATTAACATCGCGTCAGAATAGACAACATAACTTGGAATCTCATAGAGTTATATCCTCGTCGCATTCGAGCGGAAAGCTTTCTAACTTCTTGCGTATGGTAGGAACGAAGCTTAGTTTGCATCGTCTCGGAATGGACGAAGCATCTTTGGTTTATGAAAAAGTTTTGACATCACGCTAAGGCGGAAAAAAGGTTTGATTGGTTGAGTTTATTTTAGGAGGATAACAATGAACACTCAGTAAGACCAAGACGTCTGCCTCGGGGCCGATTATTCAAGGTTTCAAGGAATATGTAATCCAATTTACCTTTTTTATCCAAAGTGTTTATGAAATTTATTTGCGGAAGACGAACGTTTGGTAAGACCAAGATGTGTGTCTCGGGGACGATTGCTCGAGGTTTCAAGGAGTGTAAACTCAAATGTTATCTTTCATCCAAGTTTAATTAAGTGTTTTATAACGGAAGAAGAATTCCCGATAAGACCGACATGTGTGCCTCATGCCAATTATTCAAGGCTTCATGGAGAGTGTAATCCAATGTTCCTTTTATTTCAATTTTATTAAGAAAAAGATTTGATGAAGTGCTTAAGTTAAAAAGAAATTTAATGGCGATTAAACGTTTTGATTCGCGTTTGAAAAGCGTTGAAATTTGATAAAAGAGGTTTGAGTTTGATTTTTGAAAGTTCTTGATGTTGATTAAGATGTTTATTTAAAAATACACCTGATTTTATTTTCTTAAATGATTTTATTGCTCAAAATAATAAAATAAAAAAGAAATAAAATAAAAGAAATGCAAAATGAGTGTGCATAAGGTAATATGGGTCTATGAGATAAGAAAGAGTACAAAAACAGTATGGGCCCAAAATCCCAACATAATCAAACAAAAAGAAATAAAAAAAGTGATGAATAAGTCAGGGGGTGCATAACAACATGGCCTAACGATGTCCCAGTCTAAATGTCATCAGGCTCATTCCAAGGGTTGAGGGAGTGAAAACATGGACTCAACCTCAACCACTTGATGAGATCCAAGTTGATCTGAAGGCAATGAACCTAGGGCACATGGTAGTTGTGGTATGGGTCTCCTCATGGGACCCCAGGTCAACTCAAAATTGTTAAGCAAATCAGGTGGCAAGGAGAGTGGCCACGTGTCTAAGACAACTATGATGATGGAAAGGAATAAAAATGACATAAGGGGTCTCACATGTTCACTTTCCACTCCATCTCTCTCTCTCTCTCTCTCTCTCTCTCTCTCTCCACACTCAAACCTTCTCTCTCTTTTCTCTCCCCACACCACCGTACAAACAACTTTTTAAACCTTTATCCTCTTAAACAAAGATCAGAGTAATGTTTTAACAAGAACACATGTTCATGGTTAAATTCTAGATTTTCTCATTTCGCTCCAAAACCAAAAGTGAAAAACGTAAACTCTACCTTATTTCACATTCTCATCATGAACCCATCATTAAAACAACCAAAATATCAACCCTAAGCCCGGATCAATTTTTAGCCCCAGATAACACTAAATCCAAATTTATACACTATTCAGCCACAATTTCATCCAATTACGACAATTAAATGTGCCACAATGATAAAGAAACAAAAATTAACAAGGAAAATGAAGTGAAAATGAAGAATAATACCTCGCCGAAGTATGAAACTCCGGTGAGTCCAATACCTTAGGTAAACTCTTTTTTCTACTTCTGTTTGTTTGATTCTCCCTCAGTTTCATTCTCATTCTTTTTTCTCCGACGAGTTATAATAGGCTTATATAGGGGGTTAGCTCAAGCTTTCTCAAGCTTAGATGATAAACTTGAGAGAGCTTTGGTAAGGGTTGGGGATTTGAATATAACAGAGGTTTGTTAGGTTTTTTTCCCATGTGTTAGAGGGTGAGTAGTGATGGGTTTTTATAGGTGAGAATTGGGTGGGGATTGGTGATCATCATGTGAGTTTTGAGAGGGAAAAAAGTTATTGATGATGGACTTTGGGGGGGAAAGTAGTGATCCGTGTGACTTGAAGCAAGTGTGAAGGGTGATATAATTCGTGACTTGTGAGCGAATGAGTGACGCTTGATGGTGCATGCGTTTTCACATTTGCTTTATATTATTTAAATTTCTTCAATTCTTTTTATTTTGTTTATGGTTATGTATGAATGATGTTGGGATGTTGATGGGATGATGAGTTGTTGGTGCTATGAAAAACTCGTGTGCAATGCTGAAGTCCACTTTCACTTGCCTTATCTTTTCAATTTGTAGTTTGTTAATGTTATGTATATGGATTTATGATGGTGAAGATGTTATGGGATGATGAGACCCTTACAACACGAAGCTCGTGCCAACCAACTCAACCTCTTTCTTATTTTTTCTTTCATTTATTTACTTATGTATGTATAAATTAGAGTATGGATATGTATGATTTATTGACAATAGATGGTGTTCTTGCTAAAAAAAACACTAAAAGGTTGACTTCCCCGTTATCCGTCGGGGAGAGCCCTAAATGATTGGTTATAAGTGTCTATTATGTATTTTCTTAAGCGATTCTTTCTTACCTTTTTCATCTAGGGAATCTCCTATTTATATGGATATACTCATCCATCATCCCCTAATGCTTGCCTCCTCATATCCCTCATAAAGGTAGCCTTAGATAACGTTCTATGCCCCTATAATTGCCAGGTAACGTCTTTTCCATCAATATTTGTAACTCTTATGTCTCGTCGAATGGATTATCTCTTAAACCTGAAAGCACGAAAGCTTTGATATCAAAGTTAGCTGGGTTTGCCGGTATAAACCCTTTAGAAACCTATCATTTGTCGGTCCTTTTGTAATGGTCCCCCATAGTGGGTGGTGGTACGACTGCCATGGTGATCTCATCTTCAGCATCCAAAGAGATTAGTGGATTATCTTTTTAAAAGATCCTTTTAGCTAGAGTTGCTTCTCTAACTGCTCTCCTGTTAGCACCTGCAGTTCTTTCAATTTCTGGATCAAACAATGTCTATGTTGATCCTGAGTTGCGCATACACAAACAAGAAATACCTCAGTAGTACAGTAATTAATGAAAATAAAAAAAAAACTAATAAACAAACGTTTCATAAGTGTTATCTTGTTGAAATTATCAACAGTCCTCGGCAACGGCGCCAAAAACTTGATGACTTCTCGACAAGTGTACCGAGAATGTCGCAGTAATAAAATAAGATCGAATACATAAAGACTGCTATTTAACAAGACAAATTTATGCCATGCGTATAAAATAGTAAATTGTGTGTGTGTGTGTGGGGGGGGGGGGGGTCGAGTTTGAATGCGAAAAGAAAATAAAGTTGTTTGACAATAAGAAGAAACTGGTCAAGTTGTGTATAGAATCCTCTATTTTTCTATTGTTGATGTTCGATGCATTACATGAATGATATTGGCACTATAATCACACAACGAATTAACAAAGCCTATATACCCAACCCCTTGCAGTATAGCTCACTAATTATTACTTAGAGTTTCCTATCCCTATCCCACCAGCGTAAGCAAGATTAGGCAATGCAACATAGCGTTAATTCCGAAGCCATTACTCGGGGTCTCCTATCCCTATTCAACCAGCGTAAGCACAATAATTGTCCTAGGTCCAACATATAGACTAATGGTCAGTATTCCCTATGTGCCCAAAATCAGATTAAAAATGTATCTCACATAAAAAGCATTAAGAACAAGGTGCAATTGAATATAATTATAGATTAAATTACTCATGCAATATTAAATCAAACATATGTCCTAACAATATCAAAATAGGTTCATCAAACACAACATAACCTAGAGAGAATTAGTTACTCATGATTCAAATTACAATACCAAAATAAGAATAAGAGGTTTGCACCAGAATTCCCTTGTAAAATTGGCCTCCAATGGCTTCAAATGCTCTCCAAATATGCCTTCTAGTGTTGCAAATCGTCCTCTTTGGTGTTGAAATCTGTAACCCCTAAAAAAGTACCAAAAGTCCCCTTAAAAAGCCTTCAGAATGGACTAGAACACGTCCAAAAAGCCCAGAAAAAGGGTTATCGTGCGTGTGATGACCTGTATCGTGCGCACGATGTTGCGTGTCATTATTCCAATAGTTGCACGCTTTTGCTCCTTTTTTCATTTGATTTTCACTAAGTCCCTATTTATCCACACTTAGCTATTTTTTCCTCTTTCTTTGGCCTTTACTCTTCATTTTTTTTCTCCTCTTTAACTTGTTTTGATCTGTTTCTTCGGCCGAATTTACGCAATGATGGAGTATCATCAAGCACAATCACCAATACAAACAAAAACCCTCTAAAGTATTTTTCACACCCAATGCGCTAAGGAAAATTTAGTGAAAAATATGAAAAAAAAGAGGAGAGTAGTGGAAAATGAGAAAAAGCATTGTAGAAATCACAACTCTTATGTGATTTTAAATGAGGAGAAGTCTCTTTTATATAGAAATGTTTTGGCTAAAAAAGGAAATGATCAATGGGCCAAATTAAATTTCTTAATTGATTATACAGTAGTCATAATCGATTATGAGATTCAAAATGCAACGGTCCTAATTCTTTAAAAGGAAAACGTATATCGACTAGTATCTTGATTGATTAAAAGTGTTTATAATCAATTATGAAGTTATCTTCCTTGCTCTAATTGATTATAACAATTCCATAATCGGTTACGCAATGTAAAAACTTCCTAAATTGATTAGAAATACTTCTTAATCAATTGAACATAAGTCTTGATAAGTTTTTAAGATATTTTAAGGTGTTTTAGCAAAAGATAGAGATTTGGAACTATTTTTATGTGTGTGTGTGTGTGTATGTGTGTTTGTGTGTGTGTGTGTATGTGTGTATGTATGTGTGTGTATGTGTGTATGTGTTTGTGTCTGTGTGTGTGCACGCACGTGTGTATAATAACTTAGGAGTTACTCCCATACCTTTATAATACATTGATCACTGAGACACATGACTAAACGAGCTTTTACACTTTCTCTCTTTCACAACTCTTAAGCTTTAAGTTCCCCTACTTGATTCATCATAGATTTGGAACTTCATCAGTAACTTGACTCTCCTACTCATGAGTCTTGATATAGCTTATTTGATAGATATCATCATCAGGGGTGGGTTGATAGGAGATCATTAGAGACTTCACCAAACATCTCTTGATCGTAGGTGTTGCCTTTGGCTTTACTTATTGATCTCACAAGGACATATTAATGTTGATCTAACATCTTGATAATTACTTCTTCTTTATAGATGAAGATTTCACATTATATTGTTTTAGATAAAACACTGTCACCATTAAAACCACCAAACATTTGTTCCCCTACCTATGTTTGAAAGGCATAAGCTTTGAGCTTAGTCTGTTCATTGTGAATTTATGGGTTCTTGTCGCTCTCATAAGGATTTTGTTTGTTGTGATGTTTATAACCGTTGTTTTCTCATTTCTAAAAATGTGATATTTTTTTATAAACAATTTTAGATTTTGTTGTCTTCCTCCTGCCATGAATGATATTGCTAGTCTTCCCAATTTTTCTATTGTTCCTCAATCTATTGAAAATTTTAAACCAGTTAATATATATGTTAGACGATAATGGCACCATATTTCCACTCCTCTTATAGATATTGATCTTCCATCTGATCCTAAATCGGATGAACCATGACATTTTAATCGAATATCTTAAGACCTTGATAGATATTCATTATATCTACTTGTATTCTTTACTCACAGGATGTTAAAGATGTTCGATGGATTAAAGTAATGGATGAGGAGCTTTAGTTTCTTCAAGAGAATTTCACATAGGATATTGTCTTTTGTTCTCCCGATGTCAACCCCATAGGCTGAAAATGGGTGTATTATATGAAACTGAATTATGATGGAACTCTCAACCATTACAAGACTCGACTGATTGCCTTAGGAAGCAAGCATGAATATGGAATTGATTATGATGAGACATTTGCAATGATAGCAAAAATGACAATTGTTCACATTTTGATTTTTATATAAACTTCTAATGGATGGTATCTTCATCAATATGTGAACAATGTATTTCATCATGGCGATCTGGTTGAAAAATATTTATACGACTCTTCACCAACGTCTATTATCTTCTTGTAAAGGTGTGTGTAACTATAATGCTCTTTATATGGGTTGAAACAGATACCCATAGCTTGGTATGAGAAGTTCCGTTCTACTTTACTTGGATTCTCTTTTTATCGCACATCTATAATCATTGTTCTTTTCCTTCTTTATGTTAATAATATGACTATTAATGGTTTTGATTGGGCATTCATTCAGGAGCTTAAACAATAATTGAAATCCTAATTTCATATGAAAGACCCAGATAATTTGTAGTATTTTCTATCTTTCTCCATAAGCATAAGTATGCCATAGACCTAATTTTTATGGCTGGTCTCTAATCAGCTAATTTGGTGGATACTTCTCTTGAAGATAATGTCAAATACCACTGTGATGAGGGTGACCTTTTGAATAATGCTTTAATATATCATCAACAACTCGTGGATAGTCTCAATTACTTAACAATTACTCAACTTGACATATCATTTTCCGCTCAATAGTTAAGTTGGTTCACACGCTCCCCTCATTGTCTTCACATGGTTGAACTTGGGTTTTCTTAACTAGAGTCAACTTCTCTCTATGTTGAAAATATAAGTGTTATCCAAATTATTGTCAATTCAATGTTTCCTGGACGCACGAAACATATTGAAGTGGATTGTCATTTTATTAGGGATGCCTATGATGATCCAATGTTTTAAAAACCAGACCAAACCGGTTGGTTCAATCAGTTGGACCGGGAACCGAAGATGAAACTGATTGGGTTAACCATTCAAAACCGCTAGTGGGTCAAAACGGAGTAAAATCATAAAAACTGGATTGAATTGTCCAAAACCATTTGAACCAAAGAATCGGAGCCAGTTTTATAAAACCGTATGGTTCAAAAAAATTCATCAAATTGACCATTTTAAAATTTATTTTTATAAATTTTAATATGTCAATATCAAAACTTAACATAAATTTTCAATCACAAAAAAAAATCCATATTTTTTTACAATCATACAAACTTTTAAGTTTTGTCGCTCCATTATAATTTTTCTTTCAACCACACTCCATCATCACGCCGCCTCTTTCAAACATAGTCACAATATCTAACTCAAAATTGATTGTCGTTCAAATCAATATTGTTTGTTGTTATCAATTAAGATTTATTTATTATGGTTCAATTCAAATTCGTTTTTTTTATTGTTGTTTAATGAAGTATATTATATTATTTATTTTTGGTATTTTATCTTATTTAATTTAGGTATTCTTAATTATTTTAATTTTATTTTAGTTATTATATTCTATTATTTTAATTTTGGTTTGAATTAGTTTAACTTAATTTATTGTAATTCTTTAATTTGATCAAATTATTCTTAAATGAATGTTGAAATGAAGTGTAGAACTATGTTATGTTATTGAGAAATGATATTTCTACACCAAAACTTACACCTACACCGTATTTCACTGTTTATCAATAAGGTAAACACTGAAATATTATCATAATATATTTTTTTAAAATAAAATATATATTTTTTTAAAATTAAATGATATTGATATAAAATTGTGTGATTAACCAACTTTATAATTTTATTAACCAACTTTTCACATTGTATTAACCAATTTTGATGATTGCTCAAAATTATTTTGGACTACTGAACGTTTATTAACCAATTTCATTATTTTATTAACCAACTTTTTACTTTTTATTAACCAACTTTGATGTACTTTGATGTACTAGTAAAAATTATTTTTAATATCTGGACGTGTATTAACCAACTTCATCACTTTATTAACCAACTTTTTACGTTCCATTAATCAACTTTATTTGACTACTTTAAATGCACTGTTCACGATTACTGTTCTTCATGTAGTGTTCACAATTTTATTGTATGTTATTATATGTATTATTGATATTTTTGTATTAAATTTATAATAAATTTTTGAAATATATACATTAAATTTTGAACATATGATTATGTATGACATATTTATGAAATTTAATTTTATATTATTAATTTATTTAATAAACAGATTCAATCGTAGGGTTAATCGATTGAGTAAATTAAACCTTAAATCATAAATTTAACCGATTCGATTTCCTATCCGATTTTTAAAATATTCTTATGATCATGTTATTTAAGCACTCAGGTTGGAGAATATATTTAATTTCTCTAATTTAGTCTTCCAAGATCAGGCAATATAATATTTGCAGTTACGAGTTGTAAATGTCTATTAGAGAGAAGTGAACGAAGAAAATCAAAAGATCTTGACAATTATGTAGGGATCCCATCCATCCACAACTTTCTTTTGTGTTTTATTCTCTATCCTCAATATATATTCATTTGGTTTTAAAATGGAAACATAAAATCCAAAGAAAAACAACGTGTGAGACCAAAGGAAAAACTACCTTCAATTGCATTGCGTGCACTAAATAAACTCTAAAAATTGACATTATTGTTTCTTTACTCAACAATGTAGGAATATGCCCTCAAGACCCAAACAGAAATACAATAATATACTATAGTTTTGAAGTGGTTTCAAATTTCCACTCACTATGACAGATTGCGTGCATTCAAAAACTAGCATGTTAGTTTTCACCTTGTTAGGACTCAAGCATCCATATTTCACAAATCAACAAACAAACTTCACTGCAGATTATGAGATTCTTAGTTAAACAAACTTTACTAAAATTGCATGCAATGTTAACATGACATGAAACCAACGAAAGCATTTTCAATATGTTTTGGATAGATCAACCTCGACCTTTGTAGCACTCACACCTTCAAAATTAAGTTGCATCTGGTGTTCGACACATGACAACCACTATCGATGTTCGTGTTGGTGCTTCGTAGGCCTCAACCAAATTACCAGAGTTGTTTACTGAGGATGCATAATCCCTATGATGTAAGATATAAGAAACCTAATCTGAAACCATAATATGCATAACATAAACCAACTTTAACATTACAAAAGCAATATCATACTTTGCTACATTGAATGCCTTTTCCTAACACAAAGTTGGATTCTAGACATATTTTACTATCAATAACAACATGATATTGACTTATTCCAAGGATTTTGTCACACATGATCTAGATCCTAGGAGAAATATGAACCTGTAACGGATTTTTCATAACCATAGTAAATTCCTGTTTTTCTGACAAATCAACAACTCCACCCTTAGGAACCTTCCAATCAAAATTCCAAACCAAATTGGCCACAAAATATTCCAAATGAAGCAAAGCTAATTGATATCCAGGACAAATCCTCCTCCCAACTCCAAACGGCATCATCTTTATCTCTTTACTTCCTGTAATATCAAACGTTTCATCTTCCAAAAACCTCTCCGGCTTAAACTCCATGGGATCCTCCCAAACGAGAGGATCCCACCCCATCTCCGCCACCATAAAATTCACCGTCCCATCTTTAGGCACCAAATAACCATTCAAAACCACATCTTCTGTCACAGCATGGGGCAACACAAAATGCCCGGGTGGATGACGCCTCAACCCTTCCAAAACCACACATTTCAGATAAGGAAGTTTCTGCAAATCTTCCTCTTTCACTTCCTTCTTGAATCCATTATCATCACCACCAATCACCTCTCTAATCTCCTCCACAAGCTTTCTCTGCACGTCCGGATACTTCACCAAATTCGCCATAATCCACTGCAAAGCCGTCGAAGTTGTGTCCGTGCCACCATTCAAAAACTCGGAACAAAGAGTAACCATTTCCTCTTCAGTCAACTTGCGTTTCTCCTCCTTTAACTCCAATTCCAAAAGAGTATCCGCATAAGAAACAACACTCTTACTTTCCTTATTTTGCTTCCTCGCTCTTATCAGCGGAAGAAGAACATCTTCTTGATCCTTAAGCAACTTCAACAACTCCTCCCATCGTTTGCGCAGCAAAATCTTAGTAACCTCAGGCCAGAAATTCAATACATTGAATCTACTCATACTCAACAGAAGCTTCCTCTGTACACGTTCAATTTCATTAACTTTCTCATCGTTAAGTCTTTCACCAAAACACATAAAAACAAGTAAACAAAACATGGCGTAATGAAAGTGAGGAACAAACGTAAAGGATTCCGACTCCGACGCTGTTTTGAGACGGTTGATGAGAGCGTCCAGGACCCAGTTCCGGATTTCCGAGAAAGATTTGATTTTCGACGGATTAAGCATCTCGGAGGCAAGATTACGACGGAGGGTCCTCCACGTGGCACCGTAAGAAGCGGAACTGATATTATGTTGGTTGCTGGACGTGAGTTTCCCGGTGGGAAGTGCTTTAGGACGATCGGAGAAGATTGATGAGTTATGAACAAGAGCGTGGTGAGCGAGAGAACGGTCGGCGATGAAAACGGAAGGTCGAGAACCGATTCTGAGAGTGATGATAGGACCATATTTGGCGTGGAGGGTTTTGAGTAAAGGTTCGAGTTGGGCGAAGGATTTTCGGAGCCATAGGATGCTTGTGAGAACGGGGATGTGGAAAGGACCGGGAGGGAGAGTGGCGGTTTTGGTGGTGGTGGTGGTGAGGGTGGAGACGGTGGCTCTGATGAGGAAGATGATGCAGAGAGAGAGTAGCGCTATGAACCACGTTTCCATTATTAGTGTAAGTGTTTGTGATGAATGAGTGGGAATGAAAGTAACTTATTTATACAAGGATATGGTTATTAATAGCAACCATGAAAAAATATAAAATATTAATAGATATTAAATTCGAGTGATGTAAATGGTATTAATTAAATTCAAATTTCAAATGTTTAAGTACCACTTTTTTTGTTGTAAACTGAATTTGGAGATGAAGGATATAACACGCTTCTTTTTATTGTACCATATATTTGGAATCAACTTGATTTTGTACAATTTACATTAAATCTCTCACCTAAATTAAGCAGCTTTATTAATAGAGTTAAGATTACGTTGTAAGGATGTGTTTTGGGCCAATAACCCCATTGTCATTACAAACATACGCTTAATATAAACTTTAAATATGTTCACGATTCTCTAAATATATCAAAATTTATTTTAGTTTTTTAAAATATTTTATTTAAAGAATTGTTCTCTTCAAAAATTTTCATTTACATTTATTATCTCTAATACTAAAACGGTCGATAAAATTGTCGATATTCAATCGTTAAGTAATAAATCATCAGTAGAATTGTCACTAATTCAGTTGTTAAGTTGTAAAAATTGTCACTAAATTGTAGAAGGGATCTAAAGGAAATTTTTTTAAAATACTATTCTTTAAATAAAATATTTTAAAAAATTAAAAATAAAATTTAAGATATTTAAGATAAATTAAGTGATCGTGTCTCTTTACTTATGTATATAATATTTCCCAATCTTATAAATTATTTATAAGTAAAAATACCTTTTATATTTATTAAAAATGATAGTTAAATATATCTGATTTTTATTTTATATAAAATAGATATTAAATATTAAATGTTTTTAAGATTAAAATTTAAAGGATTTTTATTATAAATAACTTATAAAATTTTGTCAAACTTTTATTTATATTTCTTTTTTTCTTTGGTTAAAATTTATATTATATTTTTCTTTTTTTTTTCTTAATAAATAAATCAAGAAATCTTATAATTTTGAAGATAAAAATCTTATATGTCTCATAATCCTAAAATGTAAATATTGAATTTTTTGAAAGGATAATTCAAAAAGATTCATATGAATTTATGCATATAGAGTATTAGAATTTGTTTTAATCATGAAATAATGTATTTGTATATTTATTGTTATAGTGTATTTGTAATTTATATTATTTTTTAGTTGTTTATTTTAGGTATGTGATTATTGTGTTTGAGAGGATCTTTTCGAATTCTATTTTCACTAGGACATTTCTTAAATCATAAATAAATATCATTTAGAAGGATCGTTTTAGAATGGCGCTAAACAACTTAGTTTTGTTATATTTCGAACATGGTTATTGTTTTTGACACTTTATTCAAAATTGTTTTGGGTCGGATCATAGAACCAATAAGTGGGAGACCGATCATCACTCCAAAGTATGCAACCTTACTTTAGAGCTCTACAATGGATCCACGCCATGGACTGTTGCCTATCGTTAGATATCACCGGACGACCTCCCTCATTTCATGCCGAAATGGTAGGGAATGTCAATAAACTTCATTCATATATAAGACATCTCGCGTGAAACTTGAGGCTCTCTCTCTCTCTCTCTCTCTCTCTCTCTCTATATATATATATATATATATATATATATATATATATATATATATATATATATATATATATATAAAACTCACTTTACTCATATTTATCTTACTAACTTGAGTATTGGAGTGTTAACCTTGCAACTCCACTCCCCCGTCATCGTACTAGAGATCCACTCCACCGCGTCAAGACTCTACTCCCCTATTTCACCGAGCATTTTTTATTCCCTAGTGAATAACGGTGCTGCCTATGGGAATCGACTTCTAATTCCTGCGAATTTCCACAATCAAATCCATTTTGATCCAAAGTCGTGAATCATGAAAACAATTACACTCAAACGAAGAAGATGAATTTCGATCTAGTGGTAGAAAATGCCATCGCTCTTCCAACATCCAAATTATCTCCTACCTTCGTTGTTGACTCAATTGGTATTAGGTCTTCCGACAAGAAAGGTATTCCACCATAAAGTTCACTCAAATTAATGTCAATGGCCAAGAGAAAATAAAAAGATAGACATACTTGAGGATTTTTAGACCACGAGAAGGTGGGTGGGTCTCCTATTGAGACACTTCCATTAGTCGTAATATTCTTCATAGCCAACCACTACGTATCAGGGGTCCTTATCGATGATGTAAGCTTATGCAGTCTGATGTACCTCAGAGTCTTCGTGGGATTAGGACTTCCATGAAATATTTGAATTCGTGTGAAGAGGAATACCTTTTAGCATTCAATGACTCCTCAACTCATCCATGTTAAACCATAGATATACCAGTCTCGTTCAAAAAAGGTAAAAACAAGAGAACTATGAAAGCATGCTTCCTCATTATCCCTTGTGAAAACGTCTATAACAAAATCCCCATAAGGTCATTTCTTGAGGCGATAAATGCAGTGGCCTCCACAACCCATTTGAATATGAAATATCACAAAATTCGGAGTGAGTCGGTTGTTATTGCGGTTGCTTACGTGGAGCTCGCCTTATAGACAAAACTGAAGGAGAATTGCGGTCCAAAACGTAGCGGAAATTAAAATTTTCTCCTTTAGAGATCCTTACGAATGGTCATGATCAGTGATAGAATGTTTACCTCTTGTGACGGTTGAAACCTTTGGTGCAGATCTCTTGTGACAATCAAAAACCTTTGATGCAGATCCACGAAGCGATCACGAACGTTGAACGATGACAACGTCTCTACTCAGTCCACACGAACGGGTTTCTTCAATCTCAGTGCTAGCTGGTACGAATGAAGGCTTTGAGTGAGAGAGAGAGTGAGTGAGAGAAAACGAAAATAATGCAACCGCTATGAATGCTTCTGCACAAGGGTTCTATTTATAGAACCACTTGTGTGGGCTTCAAGCTAAAAAGCCCACTTAAGTGTATTTTGGCCCATATCTTATAATATGCCCAAAATCACTTAAGCCCATGGTACCTTACCATATTTCGTATTCTACTCAAGTACACCGTACCTTACGATGTTCTATAATTCACTTAAGGGCACTGTACCTTACGGTATTCCTTAGTTACTCTATCTCTCATCAATCCGTCCTTTGCGTGTGACCCTATAGGTTTTCGTGACGTTGGCAATTATATTAAATCACACATTTAATATAATAAACAGTGAGCAGTATCTAGCAATACATCACTGCTACCCAAGACACGAAAATGTCATGTGATCTGACAAAACCTTTTGTGATAATAATTATGTGTATAATTACTATTTTGCCCTTATGTCTATATTGAACACAAGGCATAGACCGTGTCATCCTTGTCCAGTTCAATATTGGGCCCATAGACATTTATCCTGTTATGCAGGATGGACAAATTCCATCTAGGTCACTCATGTCCCTCAACATGCTTTGTGGAGTACCCATCTACTGTCTTTATGGTTATCCAGTTACGGACAACGTTGGATCAGCAATAAAGCACTCGACTCTACATCTAGGATCCATAGTGGTTTCAGGTCGAAGAGTGGAATACACTATTATCACCATGAGAATAACTTATGACACTTTGCATAACTTTCTATATAGTATTCTCATAGCGGGTCAATCCGGTATATATATTACTCCTAATATTCATACCTATGTTTAAGACTTGATAACTCTTTATCCATGATCCATGAGATGTGATCATCAGTCTACAAACATAATAGTCTTAATGCTTTAATGTTATCCCACTTCACACTAAAGCTCGACTACGGATACTTTAAGAATAGTGTCCTTATGTTTAATGTGTTCTCATGATTAAGTCACACTTAATACATTAACCAGACTAGCTATTCTAGGGACTTTATTAAACAAACGTAATAAAGAAAAAGCCTTTTTTATTATTAATAAATAATTCGATACAAGTACCAAAAGTATTGGCCTCTAGGGCTTACACCAACAAAAACAACATTGAAGAACCCCCATGCAAAGACTGTCACCTCTGAGAAGGGGAAGAAGGATGTTTGTGAAGCAATTGGTGTGGTCGACCTTGACATATCAGAAGACGGGATCCTACAAGACAATCAAACTAGTCCATCAACTGGAGTCAAGACTAGTTCCTTGAGGCCAGTTCTAGACAGTGAGTTTGAAATCGTCCAACTTGATGATAACCCAAACATTAGGTCAGTATATGTGATTATCTACTATACATAATGAAAAGGAGAGTTATTGAGTATCTCAGAGCCAATACTGTCCTTTTTTGAAATTTATTTTGACAAGATGTCGGGCGTAGATTCGGGGCATAACTTTCCATAAATTGAATATTGATCCTTCTGCTCAATATGTGGACATGCGAAGGGCGACAATCCCTTGAGATAGTTGAAGCAATCGTGAAGATAGTTTAGGGCTTTCTTGATGCTAACTTTATCTATGAAGTAAGATAAATATAATGGCTCTCTAATGTCGTACTAGTTAAAAAGGTCTCTTGAAAGTAGAAATTGTATGATAATTACACCGACCTCAATTACGTGTGCCCCAAAGACTCGTATCCACTTCCAAACATAGACAAGTTGGTAGATAGTTCTGCCAACTACAAACTTTTATCGTTCATGGATACATATTCCAATTATAACCATATACCCATGTACAAGCCAAGTAGAGAGAAAATGACCTTCATGACTAAGTGAGCCAATTATCAATACAATGTGATATCCTTCAGTCTGAAGTATGTAGAGGCAATGTACCAGAGGATGGGAAAAAAGTCTTTAAGGAAAAGATAGGTGAAACAATATAAGTTTTTATGGGTGACATGATCGTAAAGTCCGTCGATGGAGAGCTACTTGATAAGCACCTCACTAGCATATTGAAGAGAGTTCAGTAGTATAAGATGAGACTGAATATAGAGAAATTTACCTTTGGGGTGATAGGAAGAATTTTTTAGGCTTTTACCTGACGCAAAGAGGAATAGAAGCAAATCTAGACAAATATGAGGCAATTATCAAGATGGAAACACTTGTGACGAAGAAATAAGTAATGAAGTTGAATGGGATGTTGACATCCCTGAACAAGTTGATTTTCCTATTAGCTTAACATGATCTGCCTTTTATAATTTCATGAGGAAGGAAGCACGCTTCAAGTGGGACCTAGAGTGCAAGCAAGCAATCACATCCTTAAAGACGTAGCTATGAACCCCTCCAGTCATATCCCATCCAGTTTTCGAAGAAGTATTATTCATGTATTTAATTGTCTTCATTGAAGTAGTTAGTGTCGTGCTCATGAGAGAATTACCCTAAAGATGTCCAAATTTGACACCTTATTTGAAACCAAGAAAGCCTTGAAGACACAATTGTCCACATATTTCATAGCAAAAATGACCATAGGAACATCATAGCCAACCCATACCTTGATCATTTTCACACATTGTTCATCCAACAGTCGAGAAAGTGGGGCCAATTTTTGATACCAAGTTCTATCAATTTATTGTTTATCTAAGATAATATATGTTTGAGTTTGTTTGCAAGAAAAATAAATTTTTGGTTTTTCTTAACAACAAAAAGGGAGAATGCAAGACTTTGATTCTTGTCAACCACTTTACTCATACAAGTTTCATACCAATCGCAACGAGATTTCTTTTTTTGTAGAAAATACTAAAACTAGTATTAATGACCACTTTTGTCGATCCATTTTCGTGCTCTAAACCCATAAGCTACCTACTTTTGCAACATATCTTGTCTGTTTAGTTTTCCTTTTAAAATAAAATTATTTTCTCAATTGACATTGATACACTTTTTTCATCTCAGAATCAACTATTTGAATTTCTAAATCAAACATTGATTATACCTTTTCGGCGTATAATTAATGTCTCTATATTCCTACTTACGCAATGAATGATTTGCGCTAAAAGATAAATGTCAAAACATTAAAGGTATTCTCATTATTGTTAGTTGTTAGAAAACTTGCATGAGGTTCGTCGATACATGCCTCATCTCTCAGACTCTAAATGATCTACTTAGACATGTTTAACAGAAAAATAACACAAGCATCATATAATTGATACATGTTTCTAATAATGATAAATAAGAAGAGATATAAAACCTGAAAATTTGCAGTGAATAGAATTAAACTTGCTTCAAGTAGTATTTAAAAAAAACAGTGTAAGAAATAAAACACAGAAAACTAATAACAGTATAAGTTGAATTCTAAAATGGTAATAATTTCGTGTAAATTGAATTTGATAGACTTCTGCAATTGATAACAATAGTTGGAACATCAAGAGGTGTGAAAAAATAGCTCAGAAAAAAGGGATCTAATGGTGACTTATGGTATGCTACATCCAGTAATGGTCATTACGCCCTGACTATAGCACCCTTTGGCGTTCTCTATGGCTCTAGAAAGAAGGGGGAATTGGGCCTCCCATTACAACCAATAATGGTCATTATGGCCTAACTGTAATAGGATATGGCATTTGTTCCATAGACCTTTGTCTTTAGCACTCTTTGTACATTTGCTTTGTTTTGTCTCCAATTTTTCCATGGTTGATCCTCGTTACCTGAAACCTAGAGAAAACACACAAACGAAAGTAAAAATGCTCAAAATAAAGATCAAACAACTAAAATTTAAACATAAAACACTCATGAAAAACAATATAAAATCCATTAGTTGAATCCCCTGATACTTGAATCTTTGCTTGTCCTCGAGCTATTTGCCTTAAATTGAAAGAATTTGAACAAAGCCAAGATTTTCAGAGAAGGGTTCAGGAAAGTAAAAACACAAGCACTCATATGGGAATCTACTATATGATTGGCTAGAGTTCAATTTATTCGATACTCATTTGATCATAAGGGTCTTATGAGAACACAATCTAGAGTCTCCCTAAAAAATACCAATTCCTCTATGAATTTGACTATAAGTCTCAATACTCCATTTTCTTTTCCTTTCATACATACAAAACGACCAAATTAAGGAAATTTAATAGCATATCTCATAATAAATGAGTAAGCTTGAACTGATGAGGCATTATTTCTAGTTTATTTATAACACATGAACAAACTAACATTTAGGGAGGACACCCTTTTTAGGGTGTATCCAACTTACTCTGATTATTTAATCTTTATTTATTTTACACACATATGCACATTTTCAACTTTTCACTTTTTTTTCTTCATTTTTTCAGCATTGGGAATCAACCACTATTGGATTGAATAATCCAGTGATGTTTATCCAACTTAGTAGGTGTAATTGCCTTTTGCTTCCCACTTTTTAATTTTTTTTTCAATTTTTGTTTTCCTTAGCCAATCAATACACAATGTGTAAGAGTAAAATATGTCCATACTAAATCATGCGTAAGAGTAAAATATTTCCATACCATATCATGAGAATTACTAAAAAAATACTTACATATTACAAAGACTACAAGTCCAATAGAGTTAAATCGACATTTAGTTGGAAGGCTCTAAATGTTTGGACAAGACTGATTTTCTAAACTTTCTCAGGATCCTTAACCATAAGCTTTTTTCCCATAAATTCAATAAACTTTTTCCATGAATACAATAAAAAACACTTTAAATTTTTTTCAATTTTCATGATTCAATAGTACGGAATAACATTGTTGCTTTAGGCCTTGTTTGAATAACTCTGCCTCAATTCTATCTCTCCAAGCATGATGTTCATTTGAAGGTTCAACTTCATGTTAGGTAGGTAATGAAGGAGATGGCATGGTGAAAGCTTCTGGCATTGGGACATCTGTTTAGGTTTATTTAGGAAAAAAGTATTTTTTTCCCGGAGAGTTCCTCGGGGAATATGATACCACTTGTGTATAACCAATTGTTTTTATTTTTTACCTTCACCTTTCTTGTATTAGGCAGATCAATTATTTTTTGTTTAGTCCCTACACTATTTGTAGTCAACAATGTGTTACAAGCATATTAATGAAAGTACATCCCCATGGATATCAGCCCCTATATGTTGATTCTTGTAGTACCGTGGGTCGGAGCTTCATTTTGTTCATTAAAATCACACCCAAAAAATTTAATAATAGGGGTGATCAATCGCCCTATGGCTATATGTTCTGAATGAGCTTTGGAAACTTTATCAAACGAGTTAGCAAAAAAAGCAAGCAACACTTAGATTCACATTATTAGTCATGTCATGAATAAATAATAATTCTCTCTGAGTGGAAATTGTGGTACTTTTGCCTCTAGAAAACATAGTGTAAGCCAAAGCTTTTAAAATGTATCATGGACAATGGTTTTGGATGGCATATGACTTAACACTAACATATGTATAGATCACCAATCAATTATCCCCATATTCGTAAAGATATTAACTCATTAGGAACCTTTTCATGCCTATCAGTAAGCAATCACTAAACTTCCCAAGCTCTTCGTGGGATATAGAGTGTTCACTATTATACATACGAAATGATAAACTACCCCTAAGACTTCTATCCTTTTTCAATTTAACTTTTTTCGTCCAATCAAATATCCCCCCTAAAAATAACATTCTCCTTCTTTAAATACTCAGAATGGGATTTTCAGGAAAACCAAGGCGTCTAAAAGGTGTCTTACGTGTGTGAGACACGTCTCAACAGAGGGAAATTTTGCCTTAAAGTCCCATCAAAATGTGCCTCCTAGCTTACTGGACCACTTTGACGCGTCTTGGAATTTGTCTCTTAGCTTGCTGGACCACTCAGACATGTATTGGGACGTGTTTCACCTTGGGTGGTATTCTTGGAGGCTTAGCAGACGCGTCTGACCAACAGACAATAATTCTGAGGGGCCTTGGCATCTAGGACGCGTGTGGGGACACGTTCTGGCAGTGGAATGCAATTTTGGGGTGCCTTAGTATCCTGGACACGTCTAGGAACATGTTTTGGGAGTGCACTTGGTCTTTTTTCTTTTCTCCTTGTCTTTTCAACCTGTACCACATCTAAAAACCCTTCATAGAAGATCAAATGATATGTGGGACACTATTAAGCATCAAAATCTCTAAAACACTGGTAAACACAATATAATTATCCAATTATGGCATGAAAACACCAAAAGAAACTTGAAATCTACTGCTAGTAACTGAGTGAACTATTGTTGATGGTGTATGTTTGTTAATATGGTATGTATGTGATGCTAATTTTGTTGATTTGCTTATGTGTGGATATTTGTTAATCAATTTCAGTTGCAGCTAAAATGCCAAATTCAGTCAGTGATGAATGTTAGTTGTTAAACTTTGTTGCACTGTTGTTATTCCTTTGATGTGTGTAATTGTTAGTTGTTAGTGTTATAATGATGATATGGACTGCAATGAATTTCCTGTTGTTGTTTGGAATCCATTATCATGATGTGTTATATAGGTTTGCAATGCTAGCTATTAATGTATAGGCATGCTTGAAATTTTCTTTGTGTGGTTTTGGAAATGGTTTATGGTGGCATGGTATTGGTTAGTATGTAATGTAAATGATTTTTATGGGTTGATAATGATGCATGATGCATTGCTTGAGTGGTTTTGTAGGGTTGCACTCGTGAAGGAAAAATGTAACAAGGCCATGACATTCACTTGCTTGCACTTGAAGTAACATTAAAAAATGACAAAAAATCAAGTGCAACTTTGAAGATTCAAAAGGATAACTTGGTGAAAAGGGGTTAGGGTTTAGGAGATGTAAAATAGGTTAATTGACTTTGGTCAACAGGTTGACTAAAAAGTCAACATTTGACCAAAAGTCAACTCATGTAAAAATTATATTTTTTGTAATTTCTTATGCATTCTTGTATGGACATTGTAACATGATCTTGTATGAACAAACTGAAAGTTCATAAAGAGAAATGTTCTTATGAAATATGCTTTAAATGAAAGTTTCCACTTTTCCCTCCAAAAGTCATATTTAAAATTACTTGAAACAAAGATCTTAAATGCACCTTAAAACATGAATCAAATGAATAATGAATGCAATCTGACCTTGAAATTCATGGACCATGAATGCATTGTGAACTTTAAATCAATGAATGAAACTTGAATGAATCAAGTGAAAACTTGAACAACAAAGCCATGAATCAAATGAGGCATTACACAAGTGACTATGAGAACTCATGATCAATAGATGAACTTGATGAATGATTCTAATGGCACTGGCCTGCTGCAAATAAAAATGACCAATCAAACCCCTTCCATGAACTAGGGTTTCACGCCAATGATCATGAGAAACCATGTTGTCCACCAATGTCCAACATAATTATTTAGGTTTCAAAATCTTAATGCAAGTCACATGATTCATGAACCTCCTGATCAAGAAATAGGGTTTGGTGTCAAATGGACACCAAGATGTAACCTCCAAGATCTTATGCATCTAACAACTAAGGTTTTGATGGATCCCAAATCCAACAGTTAACCAACATGGCACTTAAGCACTAACTACCCCTGACTAGGGTTTCAAACCAAGCACAAAGCTCCTCAAATATATATCAAGCCATGGACCCACCATTAGGGTTTAGAAGTCAAGTCAGATACATAGAAGGTCAAACACAAGCTCTTATAAGAGCAAAAATTAAGAATTAGGATTGAGATGCCCCTATGAACACCATGGTGTAGACCTCAAGAATCCAAGTCCCAAAGAATCTAGAAATTAGGGTTTCAACCCACATGATGAGCAATACCATAATCTTCAAGCAAAAACCTTTTTTTTATCAACCATAAACCTTGAATCTATGATGCTTGTTAGCAAGTGTTGATCATGAATGAATGATGCACATGAATGAGACATGAATGAGTATAGACGAAACTCAAGTCATAAGTTTTTGAAAAGTAAAAAAGGGGAGAGAAACTTTTGGGGTATGACAACTGCCCCTATTTAATCTTTTCAAATCTGAGGGCATGAATAAAAACGATCTTCAAACGTTCATGGCAGGAGAGGGTTAACCAATAAATTTTCCCGCAGGGAATGAATGAAGTAAATGAGAGGTCAGGTAAGGGGATTAATGGAAAATTGTTCGGTGAATGGCATATGGGTTTTTGTGTATGGTTACCGGTTAGAGATCAGCTGAAATGTATGTGGGGAGAATGGGTCAACTGTACAAAGAGATGTTTTATAAAGGCATGCTTGAAGTATGCAATATGCTATATATGCAGTGTATGACTGATTTTTTTCTCTCTTTCTCTATATTTTCTCGTTCTTTTCTTTTTTTATTTTTTCTTGCCTCCACCAACAAGTTTTGGCATGTAACCAGTGATTGAGGTATTCCCGCAGGATTCTGCAAAGCTAAAAGAATCATGTATTTGCAAAAAGCAAGTATCCAACGATATAAAATTGAAATGAGATCTCTTACAAAAGGCATAAAGACATCTTGCAAAAGGCAAGTAGCTTGACTGAGAGGTGGTTTTCTCGTACAATAGGTAGCAATGGCTCCTTAGCAAGAGAAAGGGTAACTTCCAAAGAAAAGGTTAAGAAGAATGATGGATAATTTTCTAACACTAAAGGTGATGAGAACTTCTTAACAAAAGGTTAAGAAGAAGATGAGAGTAAGATTATCGTACAAAAGGTAACGAGAGCTCTTAGAGACAACGTCTGCTGGGGATTCTCACACAAAAGTTAGTGAGAACTTCTTAATGAAAGGTTAAGAAGAAAGCTGGGATGGATTCCTCATACAAAAGGTAATGAGAAACTTCACAATGAAAGGTTAAGAAGGCGCATGAAGATATATGTGATTTCTCACATAAAAGGGAAATGAGAAACTCATCAACAAAAGGTTAAGAAGAAAGATGGAAAGGATGATCATCTCATACAAAAGGTAACAACGACTCCTTAACAAGAGAAAATTTATGATGCAAAAGGCAAAGGATACTTACAAAAGGTAAGCATTGGGAAGAGAAATCCTCGAGCAAAAGGCTTGGGAGACTTACGAAAGACAAGCAACTAGGGATGACAGTTTCTATGCAAAAGGCATAAATGGGACTCACGAAAGGTAAGCAAAAAAGGAAATACCTCCCATGCAAAAGGCAGGGGACTACTTACTAAAGGTAAGTAATTGACGAAAGGTCACAAACATTTGCAAAAGGCAAAACAAAGAGTTTAATGGGATTTGCTAGGTAAAACTAGACTTAAAAGGATTTTCCAGACAAGTTTGCACCTTGGCACACTCTGGCAGATGAGGAACTTTGAGATAGGTACGAAAACCTCATATCATCCCTCAGGCTCAACAACGGGGATAACGTTCTCAAAATAATGGTTACCCAAACCCCGGGACTCACCAAACCTATTTCAAGTGTTTAAACAAAACGTGATGCAAAGATCTGACATGGGTACTCTTCTCATGCAAAAGGAAACGAGGGGGAGACATGACTTTGTGCACAAAGCAAAAAAATAAACTCACGAAAGGTAATTTATCTCAACAATCTTCTCCATGCGAAAGGCAAGGAGAGCTGGTACAAGGACGAAGAGACTCACAAAAGGTAAGTGACTAATGAAAGGTTTAAAAGCTACTTGCAAAAGGCAACACGAAGAAGAAATATTTCGAGAAAACCTATCGGGAATACCACTCAAGAGTTTCATAATGAGGTTCTCAGCTGAGGGGGGGGGGATGTCAACGGAGGATTTTTTTTATGCTTTCGAGAATGACTTTCGTGCAGTTATGCATATATATTTTTCATGGTGTAATGCTCCATTTCGATGGAATATGTTACGCGCTCTATGATGCAATGTTATGTAATGAAAAATTGTTTATGAAAAATGTTGATACATGGTCAGGCTTTGGTTATGTGAGATGGATGGACTCTTAGAGGTGCCAACAGGGGCTGGGCTTGGTTTTTAATGGAAGAGATTTGAATTACGGACATCATGGCTATCTTAACATTGTTAGGGAGGTAACGAAGCTAATTTGGATCCTCTGGTGCTTCACACTAACCTCGTACAACATTGGATACGAATACCCGGGGAAGATGACAATTCTCACAACCCCCCACATTTGCAATGACTTCTGTGATTGTGGCGTTCCATGAACAATAATTGGAAACCTTGGCCACCCTTCAGTCATTTTAGAATTGAAGTAAATTCAAGTTTTTCTTTCAAATGTTTTTGTTGTTATCCCCAAAATTTCTAATGCATTGTTTATAAAAAAATAAATTCAAATTTCACAAACAAGCGGCAAAAATAAAATGAGGAGAACTTTTTGGTAAATGAAAGTTTTATTGATGAGAATCTTTCCCATAAATGGGTAATTACGTGTGGAAGCAATTCCTAAAAGAGGTCATTATGAAAAACAAAATATACAACGACAATGAGAAAACTCGGATTCCCATTGAGTTTCGGTTCTGCTATAACCCTTATATCCTTAATCCTCCTTGTGTTCTGCCTTTGAAAAGAGTGACTGGATCGATTCTTCCCATCCATGGTTGCCAAACTTGTAGTAAGATTCACAGATTCTTGACAGACTGCAGCCTCTTGCCTTTTAAATCCCTAACTTTTGCCTAGGCCACCCTTTCGGGTTTTCAGCCTACCGGGATACCCTTTTTTGCCTAAGTCGCCCTTTCGGGTTTTCAACTTAGCGGGTTTCAACTCTTTTGATTTTATCCCTAATTTTTTGCTTGAGCCTTTCTTTCTGTGGCCCACCAGGACTGCCCATTTTTGCCTAAGTCACCCTTTCGGGTTTTCGACTTAGCGAGTATATTCTTTAGGCGAAGTATTTTTTGATTGCGTATGCATTCACGGGTGATGCCAGGTATTCACAACATATGGTCCTTCGTAATTAGGGCCCCACTTGCCCCATGAATCTGTGTGAATCGGAAAGATCTTCCTCAGCACCAGGTCTCCTGCTTGGAGATTCCAGGGACGCATCCTCTTATCGAATGCCCTCTTCAACCTCTTCTGATATAGCTGACCATGACACAGATTTGTCATGCGCCTCTCTTCAATAAGGTTGAGTTATTCTAGCCTTGTCTAAACCTATTCATCCTTATCAATTTTGAAGCCTTTCTTCAGGCGATATGACGATGAATTATGATGTTCAATTTTGAAGTTTTTACACAATCCTTTCATCATCTTGTTATTGAGGTTCGAACCATTATTAATAATGATTTTGTTATGAATCTCATAACAAAAGATGATCTCTCTTTTCAAAAAACGGGAAACCGCCTATTTTATCACATTAGCAAATGATGCAGCCTCCACCCACTTGGTGAAGTAGTATATGGCTACCAATATAAATCGATGCCCATTCGAAGCAGTTGGTTCAATGTGTCCGATCATATCGATGCCTGATCAGTGAATTTTAATGCACCTTCTTCTACTATTGTACTTAGGCAGATCTACAGTTTATTATATTATTTTTACTATTTTAGTGTATTTTAATATTTAAGTTTATTTTTTCCTTTATTTTATTTTCGTACTTTATTTTCAGCATAAATAGTTATTTGATACCTTATCACTATGCAGATCATAACTTGAGCTACGAGAATTAGATTGATGCGTTCTAATATGAGTTGGAAAGATAAGAGAAAGAGCTACAAGTTTCATGTTAAAGTCAAAAGCAGACTCAGAATGAATAAGTGTCTAATAATTCGTTGAAGTTTCAAACTTAATTAAAATAGTTAGTTTGGGCCAGTTTTTGTAATTTTCTGGTCGGATCCTATAAGGGCCCGAATTTGCCTTTTATTATATCAGGTCTTTCACTACTATAGTAATCCTAATTCTGAATATTGATGATACAATATTGCCTAGAAGATTACATGGAGAGTTAATTCCCAAAGAGCTGGTCTGTTGTATTCGAATTCCATTTTGAGGTTTTTAGTAATTTCAGTTTAACTTCAATTTCTTTTCAATTCTTCCTATAAACTCGTTTGCTTAATTCGATTACTTTCGTTTGCTTAATTCGATTGTTTCTTATAGGATAGAGTTGATTAAATTTGATTATTTGTATGATCCTTAACTATAATCACGTTAGCGTAGCTTTTTCGTTATCGTGTTTGATTAAGTCGTGTTTGCTTAATTCGTGTCTGCTTAAATCTATTTGCTTAATTCGGAAATTAGGAACATACATCATATAATACCAATTTGCGCTTGTCATTGGATATTGTAATCGAATGGGATTGAATCCGCTAGAGAATTGAAATTATAAGAATCGATGATAAGTCGGAAATCGATACAATAGATTAACTTATTTATCAATTTTTCTTTTACCTTTAATCATCTTTGATTTAAGTTTTAAACCTTAAAAACCCCATTCTTTTCATTCGTTTGGTTATAACATTCAAGAGTCCTTGTGATGCGATATTCGAGTGTCGCTTCCGTTTTACTACACTTTTAAACTCGTTTTTGACACGTGTGCGACAGCGGATCAAATTGGCACCGTTGTTGGGGACTCTTGTAGATTTTAACCATTATTATAGTCTAACCATTATCATAGTCATAGGTGTTCTGTTTTAACATTTTTTTTGCTCTAACTTTCTTGCTTTTGGTCTTTAGGCGTTTTAGGATTAAAAAAATCTGTTTTTTTTAAGAAAATCGTCTCATTATTCTGATTCTTTGCCGATTCACTAGGAAAAAATCAATAATCAAAAGCCTATATTTATGAAATAAATAGTGGAAGCCGCCCTAAAAAACCGAAATTCCTTATTTTTCTATTTTTTATGATTTTATTTCTGTTTTAGGTAGTTTCATAAAATTCCGCAAAAATTCTAAAACTTCTTAATTGACGTTATTAGATTAATTTTTTTGTTTTTGTATTTTTTGTATTTTATTTTAATCATTTTTTTTCGTATTTCAATTGTTTTTATTTAATAGGGACATTGTCGGTATTTTCCTATTTGTTGTTGCATTACTGAATTAGTTGTGTTTTCTCATTGTTTGTTAAAAAAAATTCTATTGAATTTAACATGGCTGACCAAAGAACTCTGAAAAACTTATTGCCCCTGATGTTGATTATAATACTTTGTATATTGAATATCCTGTTGCTGCCAAATCCTTGATTGGGAATATGCCACTTAACTTCCAACAGTTCACAACAAGGAATAATTTTATGGTCCAAGCAAAAGGTGTGAATGAGATTCATGTTTCTTCTTCCAACAAGGCTCTAGAAACCAGAATTGATGAACTTACCTCTTTAGTGAAACAATTAATGTTACCCATTCCACCACCACCACCATAAAACCCTCCACAAGTAACCACCTCTTCACCTTCTGAACCTTCACTAGAGGAACTTGTTAAGCAAATGGTTGTAAACAGTCTCCAATTTCAGCAGCGAATAGAGTATAGTATTCAGACTTTGCAAATACAAATTGGACAACTTGCCACTTTAAGAATGTCATGCAAAAAACTCAAGGATTGAACCAATTACCTGCCCAAACAGTAGTGAATCCAAAAAGCTCTAATGTGAGTGCAATTTCCTTGAGATCCGAAAAAGTTACAGAACCAGCCCTAGAAAAAAATAAAAAAATTATTAGTGTAACACCTGAAAATAAACCTGAACCTTCTATTGATGTTAAGGTTGAAAAAAAGTATGTATCATCAATCCTTTTCCCAGAAAGAGTACTGAAAAATAAGAAGATTGACGAGGAAGAGCATTCTGTTTTTCAAATAGAGTTGCTTTCTGAAGTTGTTGATGAAGCTTATTCTGATTTGTTTTCAGCTAATTTTCCAAATTTATCTGGTTTTGATGATATTTACTTATGTGATGATTGTACTAACACTAACTTTTGTGTTGTTTGTGCGGAGATTGATGTTGCCTTGCAAGGTGATAGTGTAAATGAAGTTGTTTATGTAGCTGAAGCTCTTGACATTTCGGCTGCCCCAAACATACCATCCATTGAGAAACCACCTTCTTTAGAGCCTAAACCACTTCTTGAGGATTCGTATTATTCATCAAAGCTTCAACTTAAGCAGAAACATAAGAAAGGAATTGGATGGACCTTGGCTGATACTCGTGATATTAGCTCATCCATATGTATGCATAAGATCTCGCTTAAAGATGAAACAAAAGTAGTGAGGCAGCCCCGTAATCCTTTTATTCCTGATGTTGTGAAAAAAGAGATCATTTTCATGTGCCCATTCAACACTTTTACTTTTCGAAGAATTTTCTTTGATCCTGGATTACAAGGAAAATGCACTAATCAAAATTTCAAGGTCAATGGACACTATCCAAAGCTACTCCATGATAACCCGACTTTGGAAGAAGAGACTGTAGAAGAGCTCTCTTTGGGAAATGCTGCTTATGCGATCATTTATCTGCCTTGACTCCTCGGGTGTGTTCTTTCCTTTCTCTCACTCTTATTTTATATTTATGTTCTTTCATTAAGGACAATGTATGTTTTAAGTGTGAGGGAGAGAACCATTTATTTGTTTTGTTTTCTTTGTTTTATTTTCAGTTTTTCTATGTTTTGATTTTTGTTTGCTTTCTTTAAAAAAAATCATGTTTTTTTCCTTTATTTTTTGAGTTACAATTATGAGTATTTTTCTTAGTTCTCTTGACTAAAGTCTTGTGGTGTGATGTGAAAAATTTGTTGTGCATTTTTAGTATGATAGGTAGGACTAAACTCTAAATTGTACATCATTTGTGATAGATTAATTAACCTTGTGAGATTTTGAGCCTTATATGGATAACATACAAAAATTCATTTGTTTCTTTCTTGTGTGATTCACTCATGTCTGTTAGTCTTTAGAACTTGAATTGACTCTTGTTGATGTTGTTGTTTACTTGTGCACACTGATATGATAAAGACAGATTTGTTTTTTGTTTTTTAGCCAGTTAGCCAAAAAGTCAACCCTGAAATAATACCATCCCTTGTTTAAACCCCCTTGAGCCTATTATCCTTTGTTTGTTTAAAATTCATTACAAACTGAGAAGTGAAAAACAACGTTATATCACCCTATTCAAAGGGTTGAAAGAGTCTTCTTTGAAGTTGTGTGGGGTTGAATAATTATGTTTGCAATGTTTCATACGTTAGTAGAAAAAGAAAAGAAAAATAGAAAAAGAAAATAGAAAAGAAAAAAAATGAATGAAAAAAATAGAAGGATGTATACATGTCAATACATACTCCTTATGAAAAAGAAATAAAAAGAAATAAAAAAAGAAATGAGAAGAAAAATATGAATGAAAACAATTACTATAGAGTTGTTGAAGTGAATGAAGTATTTTGTAAATTCAACTCCCGCAGTTTCTTTCAAGTCTCTTTTGCATCTTTGAATTTTAGCCTAGTACCCCTTAGGATTTATCTCACCCTTACCTTGGCCATGTTACAACCAAATAAAAGTCCTTTTGATATTTGTGTGCATGTATTTCAATTGTGGATGTTAGATTCTTTTCAAGCTTATGGTAGTACTAACTATCAATACTAATAATTAGTCTTAATTCTTGTAATTATTTAGAATTGTAAATCCCTATTCTTTAGGCTAAAGACCAGCGTATGGTTAGAGGAGAATCATGAGGAGATTTGATTACCTTGATTCATTCCAAAATTAGGCTTTACAAATTTGTATGTATACTGACAGAAAGTAATAACAAATACATAATATTCCATTCACTTCTTTATCTTTTATATGGTATCAGTTGGAAACGATCCAGCCACCTCTCTATAATTCAGGACGCCGTTCCTAGCTTCCACCCCTGTTTCCCAATGGCCAGCGATAACACCTTCACCATGACTAACCCTTATGAACCATCCAAACCCTTTACCTGTATCACTCTTGGCAGTGTTACCAAACTTATTCCCACAAATTATCTCAATTGGAAACTTCAAGTTGAAGCCTTCCTTGATGGTTATGATCTTCTCAAATATCCAGATGGATCCTTCCCCGTGTCGCCGAATTCAATCACCACCACTGCAACGCCTCCAGTGACTACCCCCAATCCTGCTTTTCAAACATGGCGTTGACAGGATCGCCTCATCTATGGTGCCCTTCACACCACTCTCTCTAACGAAGTTGCCTCCCTGGTGTCTCAGACAAAGACCTCGCATGATCTTTAGATTCTTCTCAAGAACACCTATGCCAAAGCATCTCGCAGCCACCTCAAGCAACTAAAGGAGCGTCTCCGTACAGCTTCCAAAGGTACCCAATCCATAACAACCTATATGCATTCTCTGAAGCAAACAACAGATCTTCTTGCATCACTTGGATCTCCTGTCTCCATAGAAGACATGACTGATTATGTCTTGCGAGGTCTCGACGACGGTTACAAAACGGTCATCGACGGCGTGAATGCAAGGGACAGCCCAATCACCTTTGATGACCTTCTTGAAAAACTTCTTATTCAAGAGCTATCCATTGTTGCTGCTCAGAGCCAGACCTCCGCTCCACTAACAGCGTTACATGCTCAGGCACGACCCAACTTCAACAACAGGACTCGGTCTGGGCAATTCTTTCCAGAACCCAATCAACGCCTTGGCAATCGCAAACCCTTTCTAGGCCGCTGTCAGTGGTGTAATGTCAAAGGACATGTTCTTGCTCAGTGCCACACCTTCAGGCAACAACATCCCGGTGTCCCGCCACCACCTCGGGATTCTTCTTCAGCTCACACTGGACAAGCTCATGTCAATGTTGCGGCTGCTGGCCCATCTCAGACTGGTTTTCTAGTTGACAGTGGAGCAACACACCACGTCACCAATGACTTGCAAATCTGGCACTACATCATCCGTACACTGGTCCTGACTCGCTGTTTATGGGTAACGGTTCAGGTTTAAATATCTCTCACTCTGGAACACTTTTACTTAATGACTTATCCCTGTCTAATGTTCTGTGTGTTCCTTCCATGAAACAAAAAGTCCTCTCTGTCTCTAAACTTACCCAACAAACTAACTCTGCTATTGTTTTCCTGCCCAATTCTTTTTATGTGAAGGATTTGCAGACGGGTCAAACAACCCATAAAGGCTCATGTGTGGATGGACTTTACCTTTGGCCTACCATCTCACCATCCGTTCACACTCTCCGCAAGGATTCCCCTGCATCATGGCACCATCGGCTTGGCCACCCTTCATCTTCCATTTTCAAATTTCTCCAGCAGCATTTTCTTTTGGGTTCAAATAAATTTCAGCAATCCGATTGTAACTCATGCCAAATTAGCAAAAGTCATAAACTTCCTTTTCATGAATCCACTCTTAAATCCTCTTATCCATTAGAAACAATTTTTTCGGATGTATGGACTTCTCCCATTTTATCAATTGATGGTCTTCGCTACTATTGCATATTTGTTGATCATTTTACTCGTTATATTTGGCTTTATCCAATGAAATACAAATCTGATGTGCAAACTATATTTCCCAAATTCAAATCACTTGTTGAAAATTTCTACCACCAAAAAATCAAAATCTTATACACAGATAATGGTGGTGAATATATTGGTCTTCGTCCTTTTCTAAGCACTCATGGTATAAGTCATCACACCACCCCACCTCATACTCCTGAACATAATGGTATCTCAGAACGCCGGAATCGGCACATTGCTGAAACCGGTCTGTCTCTTCTTCACCACTCAGGTATGCCCCTCACCTATTGGCCTCACGCTATGACCACCGCAGTGTACCTAATAAATCGTCTCCCAACACCAATTCTTGGGTATCAATCACCCTACTCCAAACTACTTAACGTTAGCCCGGATTATCATAAGTTAAAATGTTTTGGATGTTTATGTTTTCCCTGGATTAAACCATATGCTAACCATAAACTTGCGCCAAAGTCTGTTATGTGTGTGTTTGTAGGTTACTCGGCTGATCAACATGCGTACTTGTGTCTTGATCCCTTAACAGGAAGGATTTACACTTCTCGCCATGTGAAGTTTGTTGAATCTGAATTTCCGTTCGGGTCTCTAGTCACTCGATCCAATCCAAGTACAGAGCATCAACCAGGCCCACTTCAACTATCCATTTTACCTCCTACAAACTATCCATTTTACCTTCCTATCCATCCATCACTCACTCTCCAGATATGGCTCAAACCTCAACCTCAAACGAACCCACCACCACCACCACCACTCAATCCCCCCTCCTACCCCACCATCCCAACCCATTGGGGGCGGGATCATCACCCGGTCTAAAAACAACATTGTCAAACCGGTCAAAAAGCTCAATCTCCATCTCCAACCTTCCGCTCCTATAGAACCCAACACCATCACTCAGGCTCTTCGTGATCCTGATTGGCGCTCCGCCACGCAAGCTGAGTTTGATGCCCTACACCATAACAACACATGGGATCTTGTTAGTCGGTCCTCTACTCAAAATTTAGTTGGTTGTAAATGGGTTTTTCGCATCAAACGGAATCCGGATAGATCAATTGATCGCTACAAGGCTCGGTTAGTCGCCAAAGGGTTTCATCAACGCCCTGGTTAGGACTATACAAAAACATTCAGCCCAGTAGTTAAACCGGTAACCATTCGTGTTGTACTAACACTTGTCGTTCGCCAAGGATGGTCAATACGTCAGCTTGATGTCAATAATGCGTTTCTTCAAGGGACGCTCAACGATGAAGTCTTCATGATACAGCCACCAGGTTTTGTCAACAAAAACTTCCCTGATCATGTATGTCGTCTTAAAAAGGCACTCTACGGGCTAAAACAAGCACCCCGTACCTGGTATACGGAGCTTAGAGTATTCTTGCTCTCCCTTGGCTTCGTCAATTCGACAGCAAATGCATCTTTATTCATATACAACAAACAGGGAGTTACAGTGTACTTATTGGTATATGTTGATGATATCATTGTCACTGTGAGTTCCTTTGCGGCGCTGTCCAAAATAATTGCCACACTTGCTGCTTGTTTTTCACTGAAAGACCTTGGTTGTCTCAGCTATTTCTTGGGTGTTGAAGTAATTCCATCCGCTGCAGGTATGTTTCTTTCACAAAGGAAATATATCACTGATCTGCTATACAAATCAGGCATGGCAAATACAAAACCATCATCCACTCCCCTGTCTACGAGTGCTCCATTACTCAAGGATTCAGGTGATCTCTTGCCTTCCCCAACTGAGTACAGAACACTTGTTGGAAGTCTTCAATACTTGAGTCTTACACGCCCAGACATCGCCTTCAGCACCAACAAACTTGCACAGTTCATGCAAAACCCACGAACGACACATTGGTCTGCACTCAAAAGAGTGCTTAGATACTCGACAGGCACTTGTGACAAAGGAGTCTTCATCTCCGCGACTGCCCCGCTGACCTTTCATGCCTATTCGGATGCGGATTGGGCAGGTGACAAGAATGATTATGTCTCAACCACTGGTTACTTGTTGCACCTTCGCAGCACACCCATCTCTTGGAGCTCTCGCAAGCAACGTTCTGTTTCTCTATCTTCAACAGAGGCAGAGTATAAAGCCTTAGCTGACACAGCTAGTGAGCTACTTTGGGTATTTTCTTTGTTCACAGAACTTGGTTACACACCATCAACTAATCCGGTTATCTATTGTGACAATCTCGGAGCCACAAATCTAAGTGCTAATCCTGTCTTCCACTCTCGGATGAAACATATAGCCCTAGCCTACCATTTTGTCCGAGAAAATGTTCAAAATGGCAAATTTCGGGTGTCTTTCGTGTCTACAGATGATCAGCTTGCCGATATTTTAACAAAGCCTCTACTTCGTCCTCGGTTTGAGTCGTTACTGTCCAAGTTGCATATCTCTTCCAGATTATACAACTTGCGGGAGGATATCAATACTAATAATTAGTCTTAATTCCTGTAATTATTTAGAATTGTAAATCCCTATTCTTTAGGCTAAAGACCAGCGTATGGTTAGAGGAGAATCATGAGGAGATTTGATTACCTTGATTCATTCCAAAATTAGGCTTTACAAATCTGTATGTATACTGACAGAAAGTAATAACAAATACATAATATTCCATTCACTTCTTTATCTTTTATACTAACTTTTATGTTGTGCTTTGAGTGTAAACAGTTAACCTAAACACTTGAGAGTTGAGTGAATTATATCTTGTGAGGATCTTACACTTTTGGATGTACTCTTTGGTAATATGTTTTTCTATCTTCTTTAAATGTCACAAGAAGTTGCTCACTAACACCATATTCTTGAAGCTTAGACTTAGATTTATGCTTGTACCTTGTATCTTGATAGACTTTGGAATTGCATGTTTTGTTTGTTCTTGTTTTTTCTGTTTTGAGTTTTGAATCTATAATTTTGCTCGGAGTGCAAAAGTTCAAGTGTGGGGGAATTTGATCAGTGAATTTTGATGCACCTTCTTCTACTATTGTACTTAGGCAGATCTATAGTTTATTATATTATTTTTACTATTTTTGTGTGTTTTAATATTTAAGTTTATTTTTGCCTTTATTTTATTTTTGTACTTTATTTTCAGCATAAATAGTTATTTGATACCTTATCACTATGCAGATCATAACTTGAGCTACGAGAATTAGATTGATGCGTTCTAATATGCGTTGGAAAGATAAGAGAAAGAGATACAAGTTTCATGTTGAAGTCAAAAGCAGATTCATAATTAAGAAGGGTCGAATAATTCGTTGAAGTTTCAGACTTAATTAAAATAGTTAGTTTGGGCCAATTTTTGTAATTTTCGGGTCGGATCCTATAAGGGCCCGAATTTGCCTTTTATTATATTAGGTCTTTCACTACTATAGTAATCCTAATTCTGAATGTTGATGATACAATATTGCCTAGAAGATTACATGGAGAGATAATTCCCAAAGAGCTGATTTGTTGTATTCGAATTCCACTTTGAGGTTTTTAGTAATTTCAGTTTAACTTTAATTTCTTTTCAATTCTTCCTATAAACTCGTTTGCTTAATTCGATTACTTTCATTTTATTAATTTGATTGTTTCTTATAGGATAAAGTTGATTAAATTTGATTGTTTGTATGATCCTTAACTATAATCACGTTAGCGTAGCTTTTTCGTTATCGTGTTTGATTAAGTCGTGTTTGCTTAATTCGTGTTTGCTTAATTCGCGTTTGCTTAAATCCGTTTGCTTAATTCGGAAATTAGGAACATACATCATATAATACCAATTTGCGCTTGTCAGTGGGTATTGTAATAGAATGGGATTGAATCCGCTAGGGAATTGAAATTATAAGAATCGATGATAAGTCGGAAATCGATACAATAGATTAACTTATTTATCAATTTTTCTTTTACCTTTAATCATCTTCGATTTAAGTTTTAAACCTTAAAAACCCCCTTCTTTTCATTCGTTTGGTTATAACATTCAAGAGTCCCTGTGATACGATATTCGAGTGTCGCTTCCGTTTTACTACACTTTTAAACTCGTTTTTGACCCGTGTACGACAGCAGATCAAATTGGCGCCGTTGCCGGGGACTCTTGTAGATTTTAACCATTATTATAGTCTAACCATTATCATAGTCATAGGTGTTCTGTTTTAACATTTTTTTTGCCCTAACTTTCTTGCCTTTGGTCTTTAGGCGTTTTAGGATTAAAAAAAATTGTTATGAATAAGATAGCATTCTCTTATGATTTATCATAGTCACACGGGAATATAGCATTCTCTTATGAATAAGATATCCTCATCAGGAAAGTCGAACTTCATGGATTGGTAATCCTCCACAGGTTGATGTGTCAAATAGTTAGAGAGCATACTACCTTTGATGGCTTTCTGTGTGACATATTGGATATCATACTTTGGTAGGACCATTTGCCAACGGGCGACCCTTTCGATAAGAGCAAGCTTTTCAAAGATATACTTGATAAGATCAATCTTAGAGATCAACAATGTTGTATGGATCAACATATATTACCTCAGACGTTTGGTGTCCCAAGCAACTGTGCAACAGGTCTTCTCAAGTAAAGTATAACTCTTCTCACAATCTATGAACTTCTTGCTCAAGTAGTACACAACATGCTCTTTTCTACCCGATTTATTGTGTTGCCCAAGAACACAACCCATGGATTCTTCAAAGACAATCAAGTACATAATAAGAGGCCTACCTAGAACTTGGGGAATTAAGATAAAAGGCTCTTGTAGGTACTGTTTTATCTTCTCAAAGGATTTCTGGCAATTGTCATTCCATTCAATGGATCGATCCTTATGGAGTAGCTTAAAGATAGGTTAACACGTAGCTGTGAGGTGCGATATGATTCTAGCTATGTAGTTCAATCTCCCCAGAAAACCACGAACCTCTTTCTCTGTTTTTGGTGCTGGCATACTCTGTATAGATTTGACTTTGTCAGGATCAACCTCAATCCCACGTTGGCTCACAATAAAACCTAACAATTTTCCAGATCTTACCCTCAAAGTGCTTTTATTGGGATTCAATCTCAACCTGAACTTATTCAATCTTTCAAACAACTTTAGTAGATGAATCAAATATTCTTACTCAATTTGATATTTTATAATCATATTACCGACATATACTTCAATCTCTTTATGAATCATATCATGAAAGAGAGTCATCATTGCCCTTTGATATGTTTCACCATCGTTTTTTAATCCGAAAGGCATGACCTTATAACGAAAAGTTTCCCAAGGGGTAACAAAAGTAGTATTCTCCATGTCTTCTAGAGCCATCTTTATTTGATTGTAGCCAGAAAATCCATCCATGAATGAGATTACCGAGAACTGAGTTGTATTATCTACCAAGACATCAATGTGTGGAAGTGCAAAATCATCTTTCGGGCTTGCTCTGTTTCAGGTCTCTATAATCAACACACATTCAAACCTTGCCATCTTTCTTAGGCATCGACACAATGTTTGTAACCCACTAAGGGTAATTAGATACCGCCAATAAACCTGCATCAAACTGCTTTTGAACCCATTACTTTATCTTGATGGCCATATCTGGTCGAGTTTTTCTTAGTTTTTGTTTTATCGAAGGACAATCTTATTTGAGCGGTAATCGGTGCACCATAATATATGTATCCAACCCAGACATATCTTGATACGACCAAGAAAATACATCAATGTACTTGTGCAATAACGCAATCAACCCCTTCTTAACATTCTTATCTAAGTAAGCACCTACCTTTATTTCTTTTTTACAGTCTTCATACCCGAGGTTGATTACCTCCAAAGAATCCTAGTATGGTTGAATGAACTTTGATTCTTGCTGCAATAACTCCTCAAGGAGCTTACAATCTTCATCACAATCCTCATTGGCGTGGTAGATTTGATTTTCAAAGGCATAATGGGCCATATCAATACTATTATCAGGGGAACCTGAGACGAATATGCACGAATGGTGATTCATGCCTTTTTTAGAATGATGAAAGAGAAAATATATTAAAAATAAAACATTGTCGTTGTCATACCCCAAAATTTGCCCATCAATAGTTCAAGACAGTTTTCAGGGGCATTCCGACTCATTTTATGGCACTGATCTTAAAGAGACAAAGGCCCAGCTCACGAATGGCCCAATCCAGAAAATGGCCCAAACTGGCCTGTTCGCTACACGCTCGCCTAGCGAAGCAAACGTTCGCTACCAGCTCGCCTAGCGAGGCTGACAGACAACAAAAAATTTCGGGCTTCGTTCTGAGCCCATTAGGTCATGAAAAAGGGCATTATAAATACCAGCACTTCAGTAATGAAAGAGAGGACGAAAAACGGAGGGAGACAGACGAAAACCCTGGCACAAAAACCCTGGAGGCCACTTTAGAAACCCTGAAGGCCGCTCCTCCGCTCCGAAGCTACCACCGTCCAACTCAATCCGGCTCGCCAATTCAAGGTTGCAATTCGATTGCAAACAGGTTTGCATTACTATTATCGCTTTATTTTCTTAATTTGCATGTGATACCGCTTTATGTTCTTAACTTGCATGTGATATTATAATTGAATTCATAAACATATTTGAGGTTTTGCATGTGAATTTAAGTGTGCCTGAATATTGTGAATGCTGAACCGTATAATTATGTGTTGGATGCCATAAGCCATGCCGCAGGTTGAAGTCATACTGTTCTGAAATTCAAAACCCGCAGCCGCTCGCTAGCACATCGCTAAGCGAGCATGTAGCGAGTATTCGCTAGGCCCTCGCTAGGCGAGGCAGAGGCGAACGGGACAGTCGCTAATATTTTGTTTGTTATGTCCTATGCGTGTCTGATCTATTCTATGTTAATTATGCACTGTTTTGCCTGACATTCATGCTGCTGTATTTTCTTTTGCGGTGTAATCTTCGATTACACCCCGATTTGGTATTCTAACCCGTTTGTTGAATTTTGCCAAGGTTCACATGTCCCAGGAAAAGATTGCCGTTAGGTCTTCCACTTTATTTGTGGGATACCCTTGTGGAGACTCACCCTAAATTGCTTAATTAATTTTAATGTGTTAATTTTAATAATTAATTTTAATAATTAATTTTAATGTATTAATTTTAATGTATTATTTTTAATGTATTGATTTTAATGTGGAGATTCATCATAATCACCTAATTAACTTTACAATATGGCCTTTAAATATGTGATCTTGGACCTCTCTTTTGCCTTACGATATTACGGTATTACGGTCATGTCCCGCGAATGTAGGGATACACTTAGCAAGGACCCTTCGATTAAATCATCATAAAATAAATCATGGTCCCTCGGATGTTGCCTTCGAAAATACGATTTTGTCCCTCGATGACCCTTCGGTGTAGCCTACGGTTAAATGATGATCGTCCCTTCGAATGCTAAGGTATCTTTACAACTGTTGCCTTCAATGACCTATCGATGACCCTACGATGACCCTTAAACATCCAAAGGGTAAAACTACTTACTTCTCAATAGTAAGGACAGTTTTACCCTCATAAGGATAGGAAACGTTCATAACGACCTCAGGAAGGTATAACTCTCAATTACTGGATCATAACCTAAAACATTTTCCACCCCTCACACTTTACACTTTACAAATCCTAGAAAATCACCACTTGGTATACATTCATACTAGAATCATTACCGAGTTATATTTTTCTAAACCATTTTCAAAATCAAATGAGATAAATACTTTGTATACATTCATACGAGAATCATTACAAAGTTAAACTCTCTTTCAAACATATTTTAAGCAATTCACCGACACTTTTCAGACAAAAATATAAGTGATCCAGCAATTAAGAGCCCATGGATAACCATGGATACAAAGGGTGCTAACACCTTCCCTTTGTATAATGTACCTCCCGAACCCAAAATCTATTGAGGTCTTTCCTGTTCTTTTCCACCTTTCCTTATTGGATAAAAGAAAAGTCGGTGGCGACTCTTGCTATCCGCGACATTGCGATAAAAAGCAAAACACCAAAAGTCAGTTCACCGTATGACAGAACTGGCGACTCTGCTGGGGAACACTTAAAAAGAGAGGTTACCTTAAAAAACAAGATCACTTATTTGAATTGTTTGATTTACTTTTAAGGGATTGCTTGGGTATCCTATGCTTGAGTGAAAGATCCTACACCCGGATCTAGTGTACCTTAGGTAAGTAGCAATAGATCATCGCGACTATCCGGCGTATACTGGAATGGTTAAAATGATGGCTACGGTTAATGTGAAACTTTGGTTGTCCTGATGTTCCTCATGTTACTTGAGGAAAAATTTGGCTTCCGCGTGGTGTCATCGAAGCATTAACCAGACCTTTAGAACCCTAATTGACTCATCTGGGCCATTAGAAAGTAGTGAGCTAACTGACTTCGGTTCCGACTGGGGTTGGTTGAGACTCGATACTACACTCTTTGAGATTGGACTTTAGGGAAGCTTCGGTCAACCACTTGGTGTTGCACTGAAGTGGACTTAAAGGAAGGTCAATGATTTGAGATCCTTCTAGAACCTGGTTACTATTCTAGGACAGGTTGAACCAACCAAACTTCAGTGGGGAGGGTACTTACCTATGGAACTCATGCAAGCCTTAAAACCTAGGAATGATGGTTGTGTGACTTGCTTGTGCTTGTTATTTATTTAACCTCATAACATCATAACATCATAACATCATAACATCATGCATTGTACTAACCACTTTGAGGACTTAGGGATTTAACTTTGCTTTGTTTTGTATGAAAAAAAAAACAAAAAAAAGTTTCCCTTTTCGGTAGTTTATGCAAAGTTAAATTCCAAAAGGCCTTGAAAACATTTCATGCATTGCATAGCATAACATAGCATAACAGGTACTCTAAAGGGATCAGTGTTCTCACGGTTTTCCTCCACACAGAAAAATGGACCTCGAACAAACTGTCAAGGATCTCCATGCTCAGAATGCTCAACTCCAGGAGATGATCTTGAACTTATCCAGGGGGCAGGAGGAACTGAAAGCTCTCTTGCTCGAGAAAAAGAAAGACAAGAAAGTTGTGAGTTACATTAACCCGGGAAGAAGGCTTAAAGGACAGGCTGCGGGAATCAAAATCAGAATTCCGAAGGATCAAGAAGAGGAAACAGAGACAGATTCAGAAGATGAGAATGCTGATCCTTTCAACCCTGAGGATGACGATGAAGATTACGAGAATGAACAGTACTCTCCAAAAGATGGCAAGTACAAGTTGCTGGAAGAACGCATGCTAGCTATGGAAGGTCAGAAGGCGCCCGGTCTGGATTTTGAAAGTTTGGGTCTAGTCTCCGATGTGATCATTCCTCGCAAATTCAAGGTCCCCGCTTTCACTCAGTATGATGGGGCATCTTGTCCTCAGATGCATCTGAGAGCTTACGTGAGAAAGATTCAGCCATATACCACTAATAAGAAGCTCTGGATCCATTTCTTCCAAGAGAGTCTGTCTGGCACACAATTGGAGTGGTATTATCAGCTCGAGAGCTCTGACATCCACACATGGACTGATTTAGCAACTGCTTTCTATAAACAGTACCAGTATAATTCTGAACTAGCGCCTACTCGGCTACAGTTGCAGAATAGGACTATGGGATCTAAAGAAAGTTTCAAAGAATATGCTCAAAAGTGGAGAGATTTGGCTGGCAGAGTCAAACCCCCTATGACTGATCGAGAATTAGTGGACATGTTCATGAGCACACTGACTGGCCCATTCTACAGCCATCTATTGAGGAGTTCCTCATTGGGTTTCACTGAACTTATATTAACAGGTGAACATGTTGAAAGTGGCATTCGAAGTGGGAAGATACAGGAGACTATCTTTGATCCTCCGGAGACTCCTAATGGCATCACTGCCCCTCTGCCTAATCATGACGAGACTGTCAATGCTGTGGAAGATACTGATAACGATTATGACTTGGATAGCTGGATTTTCCCAACAATTGGTGACGAACCCAATAATTGGAAGGCTGAAGACATTATCCCGATTTCCTTTAGTCAGGAGTAATTGTTATTGCTATTTTTGTGTTTCAAAGCATTGTGTCTATACCCGGGGCATAATAGCTAATTTTTCAAGGGTTTTGTCATTTCATAAGCATATTCATATTCAATAAATCAATGGACTTTTTGCATTCAAATATTGCACTCTTTATCTTTCCTGTTATTTTTTTCAAAACAAGCTATGTTTTCTTGCACACACGCACGTAACAGTTTTCCGATCCATATCCACTCTGGATCCTGTTGATAATAGTTCTGCTACTGTTCATTATGACTTTGAAAAGCCGATCTACCAAGCCGAGGATGGAAGCGAGGAAGATTGTGAAGTCCCTGGTGAACTTGTCAGACTGTTACTACAAGAAGAAAAGACCATACAGCCGCAGGAGGAATCAATTGAAATTGCAATGGGTACTGAAATAGACAAGAAAGAAGTCAGAGGTTTCTTGGGGCACTCGAATTACATTGCCCGATTCATCCCACATTTGACTGCTACCTGCAAACCCATCTTCAAATTACCAAAAAAGAAAAATCAAGAGATGGTATGGAATGATGAATGACAAAATCAAGAAATATCTCCAAGAACCTCTAATTCTGATACCACCAGTTGAAGGAAGACCTCTAACTATGTATTTGACCGTGTTAGAAAATTCAATAGGGTGTGCTGGGGCAACATGACGAGTCTGGTCGAAAAGAGCATGTCATACACTGCCTTAGCAAAAGGTACCGACTGTGAAACAAGATACTCACAGCTCGAGAAAGCTTACTGTGCTTTGGCTTAGGCTGCTCGCCGACTAAGACAGTATATGTTGAATCATACCACTTTATTGATTTCTAAGATGGATTCTATCAAATATCTACTCGAGAAACCTGCTGTCTCCTAAAAGAGTTATCACTGATAATGGTACTAAATTGAACTCGGCATGCAGTTCAAAATAAAACACCATAACTCTTCTCCGTACCGGCCAAAGACGAACGGCGCCGTGGAGGCTGCTAACAATATCAAGAATATAACAGTAACATACAAAGACCGGCAGGAGATGTTACCTTTTGCTCTTCATGGTTACCGCACTTCGACAGGGGCAACCCCTTTCTCTTTAGTCTATGGAATGGAAGCCGTTTTACCAGTGGAAGTTCAGATTCCCTCTCTAAGAATTGCGAAAGATGCAGGCTTAGATGAGGATGAATGGATTCAAACTCGACTCGATCAGATAAATCTGATTGATGAAAAGAGACTTGCGGCTGTTTGTCATAGGCAGATATATCAGAAGTGCATGACCCAAGCATTTAACAAAAAGGTCGAGAGACAGGTGTATCAAATTGGCGACTTGGTGGTCAAGCGTATCATTCTACCACATGGTGATCCCAGAGGCAAGTGGACTCCCACATACGAAGGGCCATTTGTAGTTAAGAAGGTATTCTCTGGTGGAGCCATGATGCTTGCTACAATGGATGGCGAAGAGTTCCCGCATCCTGTGAACGCTGACATAGTTAAAAAATACTACGCATAAAAGAGACCCGCTAGGTCGACGTACCTAGGCAAAAGTAAGGGCATCCCGGCGAACCAAAAGGGTTCGGGCAAAAAAATTAGGGATAAACATATAAAGACATACACCCGGCAAGTCGAAAACCTGAAAAGGCGGCTTGAGCAAAAAAAAAAGGGTATCCCGGTGGACTGAAAACCTGAAAAGGCGGTCCAGGCAAAAATTAGGGATTAAAGCGTATGACTATGCCCCGTTCTCTGTCTGCTTCAACCAAGTTCGAGGGACTGAACAAGCCAATCACTTTCATCCGACAGCAGGAGATGAGAGGCTTGAAGACATAATGACAGTAGTGGAATTAAAATCAACAGGACTTTTTTCTGCATAGCTTTGTCTTCGTTTCTTGACGATTTCCTCTTACTAGGATTTCTGTCTCCTTGTACACAAATTGCCTGTTTATAGGCCCTCTTTCAAAATCAATACAATTTCATTTCCAAAAAGATGCTTTTGTTTTACTTTCTCTGTTTTGTTTGCGTAAACGTCCATTGATTTAACTTGAATTGATATATGCATTTGAATATGATCAATGTTTACCAAAAATGCATGCCTAGAATAGTAATAGCAATTACTACACGACTTCAGGATCGAGGAGAATGTCTAATCACGCTTCCCAATGAATCCGTTGCTAATTCGATTCCCCGGCAACGCCAGTTATCCCCCAGAAGAACTTGGCATCACTAGACTGGTCATCTCTTCCACCCCTAGCCAGGCTTCTGTCGAATACCTCTGCCATCAGATAAAAGTCAAATACCCCTAGCTAAGGAAGGGTCATCAATACAAATATCTCCGACCAGAAGACTGAGATTTATTTCCCCAGTAGAGTCCCCTGGAAGAACGTTTCAGACACATAGTGCATTCATTACATCATTTCACATCACATACCTACATACAATTTTCGTTCCGCATCATATACATTACATCATTTCATAACATATACATGTATACAATGCTCTCATTCATTCCAGACGCATAATTCACTCATTACATCATTTCACAGCATACGCATGCATACAACATTTGCATCTCATGCATCATGACATGGCATGAAGCTAACTTTATTTTTCAGGTCAATTATCCTCCTGACATAGTCAAAACAAAGGTCCATTCAGACGGACATCCTTATCAATTACATTCAGGATTCAACTACATCTTTCAGATACACTCCATGACAACATTCATTCTGACATCCTCCTAACGATGGCATCTATAAGCCCATCCCAGACATTTATTGCAAATACAGCATATACAAATACTATCAGATATAGCCTAGCATACGGTTCATCCTGATTCATCTCAACATATGATTCCTTCAACTCAGATACGATCTAGCGTACGATCCATTCTGACCTTCAACAACTCAGATACGATCTAGCGTACGATCCATTCTGACCTTCAACAACTCAGATACGATCTAGCGTACGATCCATTCTGACCTTCAACAACTCAGATACGATCTAGCGTACGATCCATTCTGGCCTTCAACCACTCAAAGACAGTCTAATGTACGACCAAGTTAGACCTTCAAGTCAGATTCTGCAAATACAGTCTAATGTACGACCAAGTTAGACCGTCAAGTCCTCGGATTCTGCCCAGATACAGTCTAATGTACGACCAAGTTAGACCAGATTCTGCTCAGTGACAGTCTAATGTGCGACCAAGTTAGACCGTCAAGTCCTCGGATTCTGCTCAGATACCGTCTAATGTACGACCAAGTTAGACCAGATTCTGCTCAGTGATAGTCTAATGTACGACCAAGTTAGACCGTCAAGTCCTCGGATTCTGCCCAGATACGGTCTAATGTACGACCCAATTAGACCTTCGTCTCCTCAGATGCTACCTAGTGTACGGTACATTTCTGAAGTGTAGTCTAGTGTACGACTACCCCCTTTTATCATCAGATTCAGCCTAATGGACGGCTCATTCTGCCCAGATACGGTCTAATGTACGACCCAATTAGACCTTCGTCTCCTCAGATGCTACCTAGTGTACGGTACATTTCTGAAGTGTAGTCTAGTGTACGACTACCCCCTTTTATCATCAGATTCAGCCTAATGGACGGCTCATTCTGCTCAGATACGGTCTAATGTACGACCCAATTAGACCTTCGTCTCCTCAGATGCTACCTAGTGTACGGTACATTTCTGAAGTGTAGTCTAGTGTACGACTACCCCCTTTTTTATCATCAGATTCAGCCTAATGGACGGCTCATTCTGCTCAGATACGGTCTAATGTACGACCCAATTTGACCTTCGATGCTACCTAGTGTACGGTACATTTCTGAAGTGTAGTCTAGTGTACGACTACCCCCTTTTTATCATCAGATTCAGCCTAATGGACAGCTCAGTCTGCTCAGATACGGTCTAATGTACGACCCAATTGGACCTTCGTCTCCT
Source organism: Lathyrus oleraceus (assembly GCF_024323335.1). Lineage (NCBI taxonomy): Eukaryota > Viridiplantae > Streptophyta > Magnoliopsida > Fabales > Fabaceae > Lathyrus > Lathyrus oleraceus. Next base: position 452,972,231 of record NC_066579.1, read on the forward strand.
CAGATGCTACCTAGTGTACGGTACATTTCTGAAGTGTAGTCTAGTGTACGACTACCCCCTTTTATCATCAGATTCAGCCTAATGGACGGCTCATCCTGCAACTCCAATACAGTCTATCATAAGACCCATTTGGATCTTCAACTCAGAGACGATCTAGCGTACGATCCATTCTGATTTTTCATCCTCGGCAAAGTCATCTGCCTAACGAACAGCTCACTCTGGTATTCAGATACGGTCCAGTGTATGATCCATTCTGATCCCTTATCCCCAGCAGTATATAGCATACTCCGACTCCCCGGCGAAGTCGACAGCATAATGGATGACTCACTATACGGTCTGATGTACGACCCGGTGTGACACCCATGTCTCCAGATATCGTCTAACGTACGACACAATCTGGAAATCTCCTCATCAAACTTCCTGGATGGCATCTTTAAGCCCATCTCCGTCAAGACTGATGGACAAGCGCAAATTGTTGGGGCATTCTAGTGTTCAATAATCTTTCACCTCCAGACCACGAACGGCACATACCATTCTGACTCTCTCGGTTCAAGAATATTGAACAGGGGCAGCTGTCATACCCCAAAATTTGCCCATCAATAGTTCAAGACAGTTTTCAGGGGCATTCCGACTCATTTTATGGCACTGATCTTAAAGAGACAAAGGCCCAGCTCACGAATGGCCCAATCCAAAAAATGGCCCAAACTGGCCTGTTCGCTACACGCTCGCCTAGCGAACGTTACGTTCGCTACACGCTCGCCTAGCGAACGTTCGCTACACGCTCGCCTAGCGAAGCAAACGTTCGCTACCAGCTCGCCTAGCGAGGCTGACAGACAACAAAAAATTTCGGGCTTCGTTCTGAGCCCATTAGGTCATGAAAAAGGGCATTATAAATACCAGCACTTCAGTAATGAAAGAGAGGACGAAAAACGGAGGGAGACAGACGAAAACCCTGGCACAAAAACCCTGGAGGCCACTTTAGAAACCCTGAAGGCCGCTCCTCCGCTCCGAAGCTACCACCGCCCAACTCAATCCGGCTCGCCAATTCAAGGTTGCAATTCGATTGCAAACAGGTTTGCATTACTATTATCGCTTTATTTTCTTAATTTGCATGTGATACCGCTTTATGTTCTTAACTTGCATGTGATATTATAATTGAATTCATAAACATATTTGAGGTTTTGCATGTGAATTTAAGTGTGCCTGAATATTGTGAATGCTGAACCGTATAATTATGTGTTGGATGCCATAAGCCATGCCGCAGGTTGAAGTCATACTGTTCTGAAATTCAAAACCCGCAGCCGCTCGCTAGCACATCGCTAAGCGAGCATGTAGCGAGTATTCGCTAGGCCCTCGCTAGGCAAGGCAGAGGCGAACGGGACAGTCGCTAATATTTTGTTTGTTATGTCCTATGCGTGTCTGATCTATTCTATGTTAATTATGCACTGTTTTGCCTGACATTCATGCTGCTGTATTTTCTTTTGCGGTGTAATCTTCGATTACACCCCGATTTGGTATTCTAACCCGTTTGTTGAATTTTGCCAAGGTTCACATGTCCCGGGAAAAGATTGCCGTTAGGTCTTCCACTTTATTTGTGGGATACCCTTGTGGAGACTCACCCTAAATTGCTTAATTAATTTTAATGTGTTAATTTTAATAATTAATTTTAATAATTAATTTTAATGTATTAATTTTAATGTATTATTTTTAATGTATTGATTTTAATGTGGAGATTCATCATAATCACCTAATTAACTTTACAATATGGCCTTTAAATATGTGATCTTGGACCTCTCTTTTGCCTTACGATATTACGGTATTACGGTCATGTCCCGCGAATGTAGGGATACACTTAGCAAGGACCCTTCGATTAAATCATCATAAAATAAATCATGGTCCCTCGGATGTTGCCTTCGAAAATACGATTTTGTCCCTCGATGACCCTTCGGTGTAGCCTACGGTTAAATGATGATCGTCCCTTCGAATGCTAAGGTATCTTTACAACTGTTGCCTTCAATGACCTATCGATGACCCTACGATGACCCTTAAACATCCAAAGGGTAAAACTACTTACTTCTCAATAGTAAGGACAGTTTTACCCTCATAAGGATAGGAAACGTTCATAACGACCTCAGGAAGGTATAACTCTCAATTACTGGATCATAACCTAAAACATTTTCCACCCCTCACACTTTACACTTTACAAATCCTAGAAAATCACCACTTGGTATACATTCATACTAGAATCATTACCGAGTTATATTTTTCTAAACCATTTTCAAAATCAAATGAGATAAATACTTTGTATACATTCATACGAGAATCATTACAAAGTTAAACTCTCTTTCAAACATTTTTTAAGCAATTCACCGACACTTTTCAGACAAAAATATAAGTGATCCAGCAATTAAGAGCCCATGGATAACCATGGATACAAAGGGTGCTAACACCTTCCCTTTGTATAATGTACCTCCCGAACCCAAAATCTATTGAGGTCTTTCCTGTTCTTTTCCACCTTTCCTTATTGGATAAAAGAAAAGTCGGTGGCGACTCTTGCTATCCGCGACATTGCGATAAAAAGCAAAACACCAAAAGTCAGTTCACCATATGACAGTCGTATTTGTAAAAAAGGAAAAATGAAAGACACGAAACATAATTGAATGTGAAATGCTCATTTATTCATGATTAACTTTGTTTTAAAATAATGAGGGCCCTACAAGTTCCCCTATGCTTTGGGCATAGTCTAGGGGTTTTAAAATAAAACAAGAAAAATTACTCTTTAATCATCATGACTTTGGGGGCATCCACGGAAGTCCAATTATTAAACTCCTGGCCTTGAGCCTTTTGAAACATAAAGAAATCTGCATTTGAGGTATTGGCTTCATCATCTACAAAGGAGATCTGTCCTTCAAAGAGGTGCCCAACATTGACAAATGTTTCTGGTATCGTAAGGACCTACCCCTTGGTTGTCTTTGTAGTCTTCTGTTGTGTCATCTGTCATGATCGATATCTCATCCCAGACTTATCTTTGTTTACTGGAAAATCAAGTACCATACCCCAACCCTCAAGGTGTCCAACTTCTATCACAGTCTTAACATCCTTTAGATAAGACATGGGTAGTTCAGACTTCTTGGAGCCTCCATTGTAAAGTGGATCCATGATTACATTAGAGATTTCAAAGGCCTGAAATGGAGTTCCGTGAATCTCCCCACCCACTTCTATGTACCTGAATGACGATAGTTGACTGACTAACACATCCTCTTCTCCGTCTATTGTGATCATCTTACCATTGATGATGAATTTCAACTTTTGATGAAGGGTAGAAGTAACTGCCCCTGTTGAGTGAATCCAGGGACGCCCCAAAAGACAGCTGTAAGCCAGGAAGATATCCATAAAAAAGAAAGTAGTGAAAAAAGTATACGGACCAACCTTGACTGGTAGATCTACTTCCCCACAATAGTTCTACGAGACCCATCAAATGCTCTGACCACCAACGTACTCGACTTCATCAGCAAACCCTCCATAGTCAACTTGGTCAGAGAGATTTTAGGAAGTACAATTAACGAGGATCTTGTATCCACTAGTACTTTGGACATAATGGTATCAGCACACTCAATGGAGATATGAAGAGCCTTGTTGTGAGCTTTACCCTCTAGAGGCAGATCACTATCACAAAATCCAATATGACCACCAGCCGCAATGTTGGCCACAACCCCCTCGAACTGATTTACAATAATCTCCTGAGGTACGTGAGTCACACTGAGTAATTTAATCAAAGCATTCATGTGTGCCTCATAATACAAAAGAAAAGATAGTAAGGAAATTTTAGACGGTGTCTGATTAAGATGATCCACTACCTTAATCACTTCTTTTTATTATTTGGAGAAACTCTTCAACATCGTCAGGAATGGATTTAGTCTAGGGAGGAACCTTCTCCTGACTAGTACTGACAACCTGTTTTCCTTTACTCTTCATAACTACTTCAACAATATCTTTGTCTGGAGGAGGCGCAGACGCAAAGACACGACCGCTTTGGGTCATCCCTCATGTACCTGCAAGGTTAACCACTGATTCACTAACTGCACGAGGATCTTTTTGCTTCTACCCACGAATGTAAACTGCTAGATCATAATTCCAGGGAACAACTTTGGTACTCTCAAAGTAAAATGGAGACGGTACAATAATTACCAAATGTGCCACTAGACTGGGAATTATCAGAGGAGCCATTGGACTGGATGATACTAGAACTTGCAGAGGACTATAAGGAATCTCCAGACTAACCACCTACCATTCATCAGAAGCTTGTTCTACCACAAAAATCCCTTCATTAATCAATTGCTGAACACCAACTCTTAACTTTTCACACTTATGAGGATTCAACAAATAGTATTCACAATGAACTAGGCAACTCAGGAACACATAATTTGACAATATCTTCTCTTTAACAACTGTTAAAGATGTCTTCATCTCATTAATACCTATCACCAGGCAACATTCTCGAGACTCTTCCAACATACTTACAGAAGGGTCAGCATGGGGAGGCATATGATTGTTATGGACGTTAGGACCATTAGGTGCGAATGAAATGACCTTCGAATCAATTAATTCTTGTACCTTATGTTTTAAAGCCTTGCAATTTTCAATAGTGTGCTCAAGAGCACCAGAGTGGACTTCACATCTTGCATTGGCATCATAGCCGGGAGGAAGTGGGGTTGGAAGAGGTCCCAATTCTCTCAATTAGATTAAAGAACCACAGAGTAAACGAGTAAGCATTTGACTGTACAACATGGAAATAACATCAAACTTTCTTTCAAGCTTTCCCTGCCTCTGCTGACGGGGCTGATAATAGTTCTGATGTGGTGGAGCATATGGTTGTTGATACTATATTTATGGTTGATACGACATAGGTTACTGACCAGCAGGAATTGCAAAAGCTTGTTATTGATACGAATTGGGAGTCACTTCAGTGGCCTGATAATAAGGCACCTAGTAGGCCTTACCCTTCCCTTTATATTTTGAGGCAGCATTCGCCTCTTCTTTGTCATACCCCAAAATTCACCCTACCATTCACAAAGTTCATCTAGGTCACTAACCCTGGTCATATGCATATTCATCATCATTCATTCCTCACATATTCAAGGTTTCTAATTAACACAATGGGCTTGGATTGGAGATTTCGATATTAGAGTTGGTGATCCTTGTGGTTTGTGTTGAAGGGTTGGAAACCCTAAATGGGTTCACGACATTAACAGACTGTTGAATTTGAGACCTTTGGTCATTGCGTGATACTTGGATCTTTGACCTAACTAAACCCTAATACATGGCTTATTTGCCTTCATATTCTACTGCATCTCATTTGACCCAAGTCACTATCATCCATTCACAAATTACTTTGATTCTAGTTGGATCATAGTACCATTTTGAACATACATTTTAATCAGGGAACTCCATTTCATCATCTTTTGCATCAGTCAATTTTTGGTCAACTGTTGACTTTTTGGTCAACCAGTTGACCAAAGTCAACTTGCCAATACTTGATCATTGCATTTAACATAAGTGTCCACGATCATTTCATCATTGTTTCGAGCTAACTTTGGGAAATTCAAGTTACTCTTAGAAATTCAAATTAATTTGAGAATTCAAGTTAATTTGGAAATTTAAGTCGATTTGAAAATTCAAGTAAATTTTGATAATTCAATTAAATTTGGAAAGTCAAGTTGATTTGGAGATTCAAGATTTAATTTGGAATTGGGAATTCAGGTTAATTTTCGGAGTTGTCTTTCTTAATGGGCCATGAAGGTGTTGTCCATTCTTGCTTCCATGTCCATTACTCATTCCCAAGCCAAAATCAAAATCCATTTGTAAGCCCCACCCAATTTCATAATTATCCATAACCCATATCTAATGCAATGATCCATATCCATCATCCATAAAAACAATCATCCATTCATGAAACCATAGAACTCTTAATCAACTTTGGTCTAATAACATGGATCATGTTTTTCCATCAACTCACGTTAGCCATATCATGAGCAATAAAGGCTATAAAGCATGGCATACACTTAGCAAAAATAAGGTGATCTTTGAATCGAATTGAGATCACAATTGAAGTTGGTTTAAAAAAGCATGCCACTTAAGTTCGGAAACATTTTGCCATGGCGCATAAGCTATCCATAGTAATACATTGCTAACATTCATCCTTGGGAATTGGCATTGATAATTAAAGATGTTATTACAAAGAGGGTTTAAGTTCTACACCAGCTCTTATTCTACATAACATGTCCCTAATCCTAGATTTCATGAGATACTTCAATATCACTCTGACCACCACTTCGGCAAGGTAGCCCACATCCCAAATATCATCATTCCAATCGACGATTCGCCTTGAGCAAGACCACTACACTAAGTTATTTCACATGCTCAAAACCCGAACCTGCACAATATTACAACAATCAACACTAACAACAATTAACCATTTTTTTGCTAACTACACCAGCAATTCATAACAGAATCAAAACATAGGTTGACTTTTCAAAACTTACGGCATAAAAATCCCAAACAGAAATTCCAACCGAAGCCAATCCCATAACCAACTTCACCACTGCCGTAACCACCTCCTAACAAGTGCTAACAACTTATAACCGATTTTGCTGCATGATAACGCGAAAATACATCGTATATTTGCCTTGATTTACACTCAAAAATCGTACCACTTTCATTTATATTTCGATTATTCCGCAAGTGTTCGAGTTATTTTACAGGTATTTCAATCCCTATGCTTAAATGAGCAAAGTATAGAAAAGGAAGGAAAAGAAGAAGAAACAGAAGAGAAAGCAGCATAAAAACAGAAAAACAGAGAATACAAACTTTGTGAATGTGACGACCGTCACAAAGCATGTCACGACCGTCACTCCCAGCCTGTCACGACCGTCACAGGCCCATCACGAACGTCACGCGGCCAAAATCAGCGCTTTGAAACAGTCAACAGAAGTGATCCAACATGCCCTAAGTTCTCGTTCCTCAGCCATTTTCCCGTGGATTCCTCACTCAACCAAATCATCCTTGTTTCTATCAACTACCATGACCTAATGGGGGATATAAAAAGACGGAAGTTGGAAACCTACGGGGACGCTTAATTTTTCTCTCTGAAGCCAGCTTTGAAGACCTTTTTCTCTCTACATTTTTCACAACAATTCTATTTTGTCTTTTACTTTTCTTCAGCAACATTAATTTTCTTTTACCATTCAGAGCTTTGATTTTCCCTTTTTCCTTTCCGCCTTTCATTTAGCCAAAGTAGTAGTTTCCTACATTGGGGAACTACTACAATTTGTTTAATTTAATTTAAGCTATTATTTCTAAGAGGCAAAATCCTACCGACCCTTGGAGGACTGCTCAAGTACTTCAAGATTCGGCGTATTCTATTAATCCAATTTCCAGGTTTTTATTCAATTGTTATTGCTTTATTATTATTGTAATCATGTTTTCTTTATTATTGATATGTTTATGTTCATCTGTGTTTGCGTTGTTTAACATGTCTGGCTAAATTACCGGTATCGCTACGTAACAATTTAATTGGACGGGATTTAATAATAATCGGTGTAAAACTTCTTTTCTCAAACAATCTTTTTGGTTGTGGTTTTTAATTTAAATTTAATTAACTTTGTCACAAGAGTGAGAAGCTATTTAATACGATTTTGCCACGAGAGTAAAAAATTAACTAAGGTGAGAACCAACAATCGCGAGAGCGTGAGGGTCGAACTGGATAGTAAAAACTAGGCATTGATTTTAAAAACAGCGAGAGCACTTTAAAAACAATTATAACTTATTTATTTTCAAAAAGTATTTTTAACTTCAAATGGGACAGCGAGAGCGTACATTCTGACATAAAGGTATAGTCCAAATCAACAATCACGAGAGTGTGAGATGAAGCCTTTTAAATAAGTATTTTCTACTGAAAGATATTTGGTACTTAAATTATACACCAGTGACTTATCGAATCCCTGATGATTAATGCGTTGCATACTGATATCCTTCTATTAATATTTTCTTAAAACTTAACTTCCCTTAGATTTAATTTTCTTCAGCCAAACTTCTAAAAATCATTCCCTTATCTAAACATAGTAACGTCGGTAGCATTAGTTTGACCATCGGTCCTTGTGGGTTCGATATCTTTTAAAACTAAAACAACTGGACTGTGCACTTGTAGTCAAGTACCCGATAGACTATATTCTATATACAGTCACGAGATGTACCACTGCAGCAAAACGAGGGCCCTGCATAAAAATCAGAACAAAAAATCAAAAACAATATAACAGAAAAACTGATCACTGATAACAAGCTTCTAACAGAACTCCATTCGAACCAACCTCATAACCGAATTCTCAACAAATTTTGCTAACCTCCTAACAAACTTCTCAAGTTCACTCTCCAACATTTTTTGAACTTGGCAATAACAAACTCCTCTAACTGACTGAACCAGAATTCCTAACCGAATTCAAAGACCCTCAAAGAACCTTGACAACTCCAACTTCTTCACTCTCTAAATTCAAAAGATTTCCAACCTTCACACCATTCTTCATTCCTTTCAATACCCTCTTAACAACCACCCTAACTCCATCCTCAAGGAGGACCCTGAACCGAAACCATCTTGGGACTCTCTCCATCATCTGCATCATCATTGAATGAACCATCATCATCCTCCAATCGCCATCTTCAAACCTCCCCTAACCTTCACACTCTATCTTCAAACCACCTTGCAACTGCCTTCTCTAATCTCCTCAACGAATACTCCAAAAAACCTTCAACATGCTACATCTTTAATCCCCCTCATACCAACCTCTAGTCAGAAACCCCTTAACAGAATCGCCCCCAAAAAACACCTTGAAACCTTCATCTGATCCGGTGGTCACAAATCTTCTCTCCAATTGAGAACCAAACTTCAAAGAACGATAAAAACAACAACAAAAAAAAAATAAAACTCAGAAGAAGAAGAAGGATATCAATAAAGTAAGAAAACTCACATGTCCGCATTTTCTCTGGAGGAAGCAATTTCGTGATCGGCATCACTCTTCATCTCAGAACAATCGTAACGATCATCGACACGCAACAGTAATACGCAAACAAATTGCAACAACCTCGCGATGGATCGTCAACAATTGACTTTTCATCGACGTGGCGCACAATAATTCATGAACCTTCATCAAGATTCACCATCAACAACGCGACGGAATCAGAAGAAGAAATTGAAAGATAGCTTCATCACGACCATCCCCGTCTTGATTCAAAACGCGGCACACCGTTGATATCTTCATTACGAGTGCGACATCTCTGTCTTCTATTCGAACGCGACAGACATAAAGATTCATCTTCGTCTCAAGAGCAACGCACACGAAGCGTCATCTTCATCAACCACGAGGAGAAGAAGACATCGGGGGTTGAGGTGACTTTTTCGTTGGTTCATGGATGCCACCGATCGAATTTTTCCGGCGACGTGAATTCATTCTTTATTCTCATTTGAACTGATGGATTTCCGGTGAATGGGTTTCTTTGGGGGATCCTTGGAAGTTTGGTGTGAACCCGATCTTGGGTTGAGGAATTGGGCCTTCTTGGCCCAACCAAGCGTTTCTCTCCATACCCATCAGTTTTTCATACCCATGGCCCAATGTTCTTGATTGAGTTTCGTTAATGATCATTAATCTCTTCCTTAATCGTTATTAATTTATGTTAATTTTATTTAACCTTTGTTGATTAGTTCATGCTACTGATTTTTCTTGTTATTGTTAAAATTAGGGTTTCTTGATTTTTGTTAATTAGGATTTGACATAGTTATGGATTCATTAGGTTAATTAGATAGTTAATTAGAATTTAGGTTTAATCAAGTGTTAGATTAGATTTAATTCTTCTTAATTTTTCCAGAATTTACTTGATTTGATTAATCATGCCACAATTAGGATTTTAGTCGTTAGGTATTGATATTTCTTTTTGTAGATTTTATGTGGATTAATATGGATTAATATGGTTAGTGGTTGATTTTGCCATGATTAGACCTTAGGTTGAATTTTCAATCGATTGGACTATTCTGTGGTGATTTGTATAATCATAGTCATTAGATTCGATTCTTGATTTTGGATTGTGAATGTCATATTCGATTGATTTTGATCCTAATGTCCATTTAATCGATTCCTTTAATTTATGATCATTTTGATTAAATTGAAAATCCCATTTCAATTTAGGTGATGAATACTTTGTATGTCCAATTTCATTTGCCATAATCATAGGATAAATCCTTGATTACTTTTCATTGATTAATCCATTATCTTTCAAATCGATTCTAACCATTGTATGTGCTTACATATCGTTGCATCATTCTTACTCATTCAACTTTATCTCATGCTAATTCGTTTTTACCTTGTGTTTCCACATATGACTTGGAGATGCAAGATTCACTCTTAGCTAGCCATACTCTTAGTGAAATGGCTTTTGCAAAGTTAGTTAAATAGTTTCAAAATGTTAATGGAAATTGAATGTGAAAGTATGGAAAGTATACATGAGCATGAGAAATTGAATTAAATGAAAGCTTTTAACTTTAGTTCCTCGTGACTTGGTTAATGTGAATGGAACAAAATCAACGGAAAGAAACATAATCAATGTTAACATCTAAACAAAACCTATAAAATGAAATGGAAATGGTATGTAAACAAGACAAGTTAGATTTAGAAAAATCATAATTTGATTGGTTGACTTTAGTCAACTGATTAACCAAAGAGTCAACAGTTGACCAAAAGTCAACTTAAGCAAAATGATGTCATCCAAAATATCATGCTTGCAATGCCATTGATGAACGGATCAATATGAAAATCAAAACTTTGTAAGATAAACAACCAAGTGGGTGAAATTATAACCAAGCTTGTATGTGAAGCAACATGATGATATGGCCATGAATGCATGAATAAGTAAGTAAGTAAAATAATGGATAACCACAACTTAGTCAAGCACCAACAATGCAATGAATAGAACAAGGTCTGGAGGCAAGAATTAGGGCATGAGGCAGTCCCCAAGTGAGTGGATGGTAAAGCAAGATCAACAAGGGCCAAATCATGGTGCACCTCTTAAGTTAGGGTTTAGGATTAAGTCACAACAAATGATAGGATAAGAACAAGGGGTTAAGGGCTTCCTCCCAATGGATTACGGTTTCAGATGCATAGATGAAAGCTCATGAGGTTAAAGGGTAGTAAAACTAGGAATTAGGGTTTGAATGCATAAATGAGTGTCATAATGTGAACTCCATGAATCAAGATCCAATAGAGCATGAAATTAGGTATTACATTCCATGTGATGAGCAATTCTCCCAACCTTAAACAAAAACCCTAGTTTTGATTAACCACAAGCTTTGAATCTATGATGTATTACTATGAATGCATGATGCATATGAATGAAGCATGAATTGGTACAGATGAATCTCTAGTCAAAGGTTGAGTGAAAAGATGAAAAGGGGAGGGAATATTTTGGGGTATGACAATGAGTATTATCATGTTTCCCATTTTGAAACCGCCAAAGCTATGTGGGACACATTAGAAGTTTCCCATGAAGGAACTAACGATGTCAAACAAGCTAGAATCAACATATTGAATCAAGAGTTTGAAATCTTTCATATGAAGCATGGCAAAACCATTGCCGACATGCAAAAGATATTCACACATCTTATTAACCGGTTGAATTCTCTAGGTAAGCCTATTTCCAACAACATTGCTACTAATAAGGTTTTGAGAAGCCTTAATAGGGAATGGAAACCCAAGGTCGTCGCTATTAAAGAGGCGAATGATCTTAAAGTACTTGATTTCACTACTTTGTTTGACAAATTGGAAGAACATAAGCAAGAACTCATTTGCTTGGAAAAACATGAAAAAAGAGTATGAAAAGAAGATTAAGAAGGAGAAAGGTAAAGACAAGGAGGAAGTAAGAAGTCTATTGCTATAAAGACTTCAAGCTCAAATCCCTCAAAAGATGAACATAGAGATTGTGAAGAAAGGAATGCCAAGAACTACGATGATGATGATTTTAGGTTATTTGTTAAGAAATACCAAAGGTATAAAAGGAAGAATCGAGTCAAGCACTCTTAAAGGAATTCAAGTCCTCAAAAGATGATGAGAATAGGAAAGGTAAATTTAGAAGCTCTTGTTATAGTTATGGTGAAGTTGGTCACTATAGACCGGAATGTCCCATGATTAAGAAAGACAAGAAGAAAGGGCATGCCAAGAAGTTTAGAAGAACATATGTTGCTTATGAGAATGCAAGTGATTACTCAATTGATGAAAGCTCTACTTCGAGTGTTGAATTTGCCCGAATTTGTCTTATGGAAAATGGAAGGAAGAAGAAAAATGTAAGTCCTTCTAAACTTAAGCTTACTAGTGATTTATCTTATTTTAAACTACAAGATACTTTTGATAATCTTCATAGAGAGGCATTAAATGCTTTTAAGAAGTTAGCTTCACATGAAAATATATTTTTACAATTAGAAGTTAAGGTCTTAGAATCAGAAAAGAAATTGGAAGTAATTAATCTATCTATGCTAGATGTTCAAAAGGACAAGATAGAGGATGAAAAAACTTCTAGGTTTGGTTGTGAATCTTGTCATTATTGGCAAGAAGAGATAAATGTTCTTCAAGTCAAATTAGACAATGCCTTACAACCAAAGATTTCATTTTCAATTTATCCATCTACGTTTGGAAGGTCTTTGAACCATTCACACAAAAAGCATAAAAATTTCAAAAAGGGTTCAAATGGCAAAAGCACATCTCATCATAACCTATCTTATCATTATTGTTGCCAGAAGGGTCATACTATTGAAAAGTGTAAATTTAGAAAAGTTTTTGTTCCTAAAGGAGTTTCTCAATGGTTGCCTAAATGCAACCTTGATTTCACTCACTCCCAAGGACACAATGAAATTTGGGTACCTATTTACTTTGTTTAATTCTATAGGTTGAATGTCTTGACTCAAACGTAACCTTCTTGGCATCAGTCAACTTTGTGACAAGGGATTTAAAGTTAATTTTACAAGCACTTATTGCTTATTTGAATATAATGAGAAGAAGGATTGTATGTTTAAAGGCTTGAGGTTTAATAATACATATATGCTTAACTTAGATGATGTATCCTTGGTTGGAACTAAGTGTCTTGCTACCATGAGTGAAAACTCTTGGTTATGGCATAAACGCTTAGCTCATAACAACTTTGATTTACTAAAAAAAGTAACCTCAAAAGATTTAGTAATCGGTCTACCAAAAATGAAGGTCACAAAAGACCATCTATGTGAAGCTTGTCAAATGGGGAAGCAAACGAGGGTCTAATTTAAATTGAAAAATATAGTTTCAACCTCGAGACCACTTGAGCTTCTTCATATGGACCTTTTTGGTCCCTCAAGGACCAAAAACATAATTGGTAACTATTATGGATTTATGATTGTAGATGATTACTCTAGATTTTGTTGGGTTATGTTTTTGTACAGTAGAGATGAGACATATCCGTCTTTCAAACAATTTGCTAGATTATTTCAAAATAAGATGAACTTGAAAATTATTTCCTTCTGAAGTGATCATGGAGGAGAATTTGAAAACCTCTTATTTGAGAAGTATTATGAAAAAACATGGCGTTGAGCATAACCTCTACGCTCCTAGAACTCCACAATAAAATGGGGTTGTAGAGCATAAAAGTCATATTTTAGAGGAGTTAGTGAGGACTATGCTTAATGAAGGAAATTTACCAAAGTATTTATGGGCCAATGCTATTAGCACGACATGTCATGTCTTGAATAGGATTCTAATACGTCATATTCTAGATAAAACACCCTATGAACTACTTAGAGGTAGAAAACCTAATGCTTATCATCTTCACGTTTTTGGATGTAAATGTTTCATTTTGAACAATGGAAAGGATAATCTTGGCAAGTTCGATTCGAAATCCGATGAGGGTATCTTCCTCGGATACTCACAATCTAGTAAAGCTTATAGGGCTTATAAAAAAGGTTACTTATTATTAAAGAGTTGGTTCACGTTACTTTTGATAAGTCTTTTCCGAAAAATGTTGGGAAAGGTGTTTCTTTTCATGATGTAGGTGTATCTTCACAAGATATTCTCAAGGAACCCGATGATGGAATTGATCAAGCTAAAACGATGGAAAATGAGAGAGTTGAAGACGACAATTGTGAAGAGGAGAAGGTGGAAAGTCCAACTGCTGTGGATGACATTCCTTTTACTTGGAAACAATTCAAAGATCATCCTATTGATAACATACTTGGAGACATCACCAAAGGCATGACAAAACGCTCCAAGATAATGTAACTTTTGTTATCACTTTGCGTTCGTTTCATAGGTTGAACCTAAAAACGGTAAAGATACATTGATTGATGGCCATTGACTTATGGCCATACAAGACGAACTAAACCAATTTAAAAGGAATTACGTTTTGGACCTTGTCCCTCGTCTAAAACATCATCAAGTAATTGGCACAATATGGGTTTTTAGAAACAAGCTTGACAAAAATGGAGTGATAACCAGGATCAAAGCCCGACTAGTGGCTCAAGGTTATAACCAAGAGGAGGGCATTGGTTATGAGGAGACTTATGCTCTGGTCGCTCGACTTGAGGCTATATGCCTTCTACTAGCCTATGCTTACTCCAAAAGTTTCAAATCATTTCAAATGGACGTGAAATGTGTGTTTCTAAATGGTTATATTAATGAAGAGGTGTATGTAGCTCAACCTCCCGGTTTTGAAAATGACGAGTATCCCAATCATATTTTCAAGGGGGAAAGTAGATACTAATCTTTTTATTAAGCTCCATGGAAATGACACTCTTCTTGTTCAAGTTTATGTCAATGATATCATTTTTGGATCAACTAATATGCAACTTGTCAAATAGTTTTCTAAGATTATCTAGGGTGAGTTCGAGATGAGCCTAAAGGGGGAGTTGAATTACTTCCTAGGACTTCAAGTTAAGTAACTCGATGAAGGCACGTTCGTTTGTCAAACCAAATATTGCAATGACTTGCTAAAGAGATTTGGCATGGAAGATGTAAAATCAATCGACACTCTGATGCATACAAATGGTAACTTGGAAAGGAATGCAAATAGTAAGGATGTTAATGTGAAAAAGTATAGAGGTATGTGTTGGTGTAAGCCCTAGAGGCCAATACTTTTGGTACTTGTATCGAATTATTTATTAATAATAAAAGGCTTTTTCTTTATTATGTTTGTCTAATAAAGTCCCTAGAATAGATAGTCCGTTTAATGTATCAAGTGTGACTTAATCATGAGATCACATTAAACATAAGGACATTATTCTTAAAGTATCCATAGTCAAGCTTTATTGTGAAGTGGGATAACATTAAAGCATTAAGACTATTATGTATATAGACTGATGATCACATCTCATGGATCATGGATAAGGAGTTATCAAGTCTTAAACATAGGTATGAATATTAAGAGTAATATTTATACTGGATTGACCCGCTATGAGAATACTATATAGAATGTTATGCAAAGTGTCATAAGTTATTCTCATGGTGATAATGGTGTATACCACCCTTCGACCTGAAACCACTATGGACCCTAGA